>NC_133578.1:57542316-57757316 GCF_964106895.1 Numenius arquata
GGTGCTAATGGAGTTCAGACAAACAATAATTAGCTGGGCCAACAAATAGGACAATTTTATAAATGATTTATAGCAAGAAGGCATAAGATGTGTAACAAATAATTATGGAATTTTTATACTTAAATTATGAGCAGAAAGCCCAGGTGTAGGCAGGGGAATGTGTCTCAGAAGAAATGTTGTATGTAGTTTTATATTAGGTATGATATTGATATTAAATGATATTGTAATAACTAATATTATTTAGTAGTTAAAATTTTAAACGCACGTGTCTGAGAATATTACAGTATCCAAAAATTTATATATTTCACAAAACCAAATGCAGTTAACCGTAAGCACTGAGAAACGTGCGTATTTGACGTATAGTAGACATTTAATGTGTCTGTGAGAATCCAGAAGACTGAGGAGGCACTGGGAAGATTTTACAGAAATAGTTATCTCTTTTGTGTAATATTCAGCCATTTCACCTTAGACTTACTTTGCTTTAAAAATTTTATATGAATGCACAAAACCTGTCAGAAAGATTTTGTATATGTACGAAGAATGGGAAATGACATGAGAAAAGACAATGATAGAAATTCATTTGCTTCAACAATGATAGATAGTCTAATCCACCTAAAAAAATTAAGCTGCAGATTACTTTATTTGACCCCTGATACTACACAGTAAACATTTCCTTCCATAAGAAGACATTCGTATGTTTGATGGTCGGTTTATACATCTTTTTCTCACCTCGATTTGTCATACTCACATTTTCCTAAGTACTTAATTTCAAATTTTGTCAGGACAAGACAACATTGCTGTTTCAAAAATGCCTATTTAAACTAGAACTGTTTAAAAAGCAAATATTAATCAGCAGTTTTTACAATTTTTATAAAAAGATCCCTCAAATATTTTTCTGAAAAATAAAAAAATGTTGCAGAAGCTGAATTTTTAATTTTAAGATAGTTGTACTTTGTGACATATTCCTTTTTGAGTTTATACCTGTGATATTTGGACATAAATGAGAAAAAGTATTACTACACAAAACGCTGGTATAATCTCTTAAATGAATATTTAAGAATATTTTGTAAAATAGTAATTCTTTTAGTACTTTAAAATATTTTTGCTTTTTTTAACATTGTAGTGCAGTGTTCCTTTATTTATTTTAGTAGAGTAAGTCACATTGCTGCTCCATAGCTGTCAAAAGGGTTATAAAAGCTCTTCTAGACCTGTGGGAAGTATACATGTTTAAACCACATTAATATGACATGTGTAAATATGCATAGATACACATCCTAAAGGAAAAGTTATACTGAGGGCTGAATATATGATTTTAAAGCAGCAGTACTCTTGATCTTCTCTTTTTGAATATGAGTGCAAAAAGGAATTTATTTATGTAGCACCTTTCATTACCATCAAAAGCCTTGAGGCACTATATAAGACAATAAAATCAAACGTGATAAAGTAAATATAAAATATAAAAGTCTCCAGGATTTTTAAATGGAAAGAAGTTCAGAGGAGAGGGAATATATTCATACCTTGTAAATTTTAGAAAAAAAGAGATTTTTTTTAAAAAAGTGAAATTAAATAGATTTTGGAAAGAGAAGTTTCAGTACTTCAGTGCATTTCTTTCATCATCTTTTCTATGCAGTTACAAAATTTGGAAATACTGAATGGTACCAAATTCATAGTATGCATCAGAATTCAACTCTCACTTGTACTTGAGTACATGTACCTGAAGGCTTTAAAATTAATCAGAAGCAGGTATCTAAAGGCACTGTTACTTTTAAGCTTACCCTTTGAGGAACACAAAGTATACGAAGAACAAAGTGCAGCTGGGGGATGGGATAAGACTGGACTCAAAACCCAAATCAGCCAAGATTTACAGCTCTTTTGGAGAGCAGTCATGTGAAACTAAGATTATACACGTCTAGTTCCAAATCAAAACTTTCAGTGGGATAGGTGCTAAATAAGAACATATCTCTTCACAGTGTGACCACTATCTAAAAACACTTTTAGAAGCCTTCACCTATGGCCTTTTCAAAGGCATGAAGAGATCTAAAGATCAGCATAGCTTATTGTGGTATGCGTCCTTAAAGATGAGAAAAAAGTCAGAAAAAATGGCAAATGGTCAAAATTAGAATACTTTTGGTACTATAATTTAGAGGTAGTAGGAATTCTTTTACTACTCATATTACAAGATCCCCTCTTGATTCACTAAGTATGTTAGATTTGGAAAGAAACAAAAGCAAATATGTAAAATGAACCCAAAAATTCTTCCCCCTCATCCTCCCCATCCACCAGGAAGTCTGAATCTAACATCAGTCTGAATAATAGATTTTTTTATTTTTTTTTTGCTTACAGATAGCCTAGTCTAAACTCAAACAATCTCTAAGGTGTGGCCTATTAGTTAAGAGGTAAATATATGCAACATTTGATATTAGTTACTGTTGTGTGACAACATTAGGCTGTCATGAAGTGATATAGACTTGTTTTTTAAAACATAAGTTGAAAAAAATAGATGAAATTTTTACAGAGGCATTTACATGGCTTAAGTCCAAAGGCTGCTCTGATATTTTCCTTTGAAGGTCTGCAATTTCTGGAATTTCACATCCACCAACACAATGATGGATATAGCTGCCTAGTATGTAGTACAGAATGTGCCAGTTATCACATAAGAATGCTTAGATAGGCACACAGATGGTTAATTAGGTAATTGGTGAATAGGCAAGCGAGGCAATATATTTTCTTAGGTGTCTACTTACTATACAACAGCTATTAAACTTAAAACATGGAAAACTCTTCCTCCTTCTGAAAAGTACAGCTCCACAGACCTTTTCTCCCAGGAAAGCGTGTAACTACTGGATGGTAGAGATGTCTCTGTACTAAATCCTGTGTCCTACTTTCTAGGTTGGCCTGGGAGATAAGAGATGTTGCTTATAAACTTAGGAGATCACACATCTTATTTTTCTCTTACTCTGGGCTTAGTCGTCTTCCCACTATACCATTTCATAATTGGGCAAAGTGGAAATGGTCTTTGTGCATCACCATATTTTTCTCAGATTTGTTGTGATTGATTCACACTGGGTATACTCTCTTTAGCTGGAGAAATGTTTGGCTGAAGACTCATAGTTCTTCTTAGACATAAATTAAACAATTGAGCTGTTCAGCCATGCCAGGGTGTTGGCAGTTGCTTCCTGTGCAAAAGCAAAAATTTAGGGAATAAACTTTTCTGTTACTATAGCTTTCAGGAGCCCAAAAAGCTATGCTGAAGTGTCAAGGGTCATAATTTTCAATGTAAGAGCGTGAATGCTGTTTAAGTGGTATATTTGGTCCTAATTTCTCTTTTGTATCTGACCCTCCTGTGCTTGAAGTAGAGTTTTTGCCTAGACGTATTGACAGATGCATTTAAAAAACTTAGGATTCATAAATCTCAACAGTTGTGTGTAATTGGTTTAAAGGCCAGGGGCTTAGCATTAGTCCTGAAGTCCGGTAACATTGACTGGCTTGTGACAATACTGCTTAGGGCTAAGCCCCTCTATAGCAAATTCTGTCTTAAGTAGAACTACATGTAGTGATCAAAAAAGAATCAGGAAGTGAGGTTTCAATTCAGCAACATTAGTGACCATAGAATCTTCCAGGCTCTACTGAGGACTCTGGAAGGCTGGATCGATGGACCGAGGCCAGTTGTATGAGATTCAATGACACTAAGTGCTCAGTCCTGCACTTGGGTGACAACAACCCCATGCAGCCCTACAGGCCTGGGGAAGAGTGGCTGGAAAACTGCCTGGTGGAAAAGGCCCTGGGGGTTTTGGTTGACAGCTGGCTGAATATGAGTCAGCAGTGTGCCCAGGTGGCCAAGCATCCTGGCTTGTATAAGAACTAGTGTGCCCAGCAGGACTAGGGAAGTGATCGTCCCCCTGTACTCAGCACTGGTGAGGCCCCACATTGAATACTGTCTTCAGTTTTGAGCCCCTTGCTACAGGAAAGACATTGAGGTGCTGCAGTGTGTCCAAAGAAGGGCAATGAAGCTGGTGAAAGGTCTAGAGCACAAGTCTTATGAGGAACAGCTGAGGGAGCTGGGGTTTTTTAGCCTGGAGAAAAGAAAGCTGAGGGGAGACCTTATCGCTCTCTACAACTATCCAAAAGGAGGTTGTAGCGAGGTGAGTGTTGTTCTCTTCTCTCAAGTGATAAGCCATAGGATGAGAGAAAATGGCCTCAAGTTGCACGAGGTGAGGTTTAGATTGGATATTAGGAAAAATTTCTTCACTGGTTTGTCAAGCACTGGAACAGGCTGCCCAGGGAAGTGGTTGAGTCACTATGCCTGGAGGTATTTAAAAGATGTAGAAGTGGCACCTAGGGACATGGTTTAGTGGTGGACTTGGCAGTGTTAGGTTTACGGTTGGACTCGATGATCTTAAAGGTCTTTTCGAACCTAAATGATTCTATGATTCTTGGATCACTTTCTGCCTACCTTATGTTTACTACAATAGTTGTAGGTTTGATTTAGGTTCCATTTTCACTGATAGTTGAAGACCTAAACTGATTCTCAACAGTAAACCCATACCTACTAACCAGATTATGAACATACTTGCTTTTCTTGTGGCAACACTCAAACTGAACTACAGAAACTTTCACATGAGGTCATCTCAGTTGCTTCTGATCTTTAGCTTGTGCCTTTCTTCAAAATATTTGCACCTTAACCAAAGATGTGAATTTAAGTATGGGAAGCCTGTCAGTCCGCAGATTACTGCATATTCTCTGCTAGTGGAAATGGTGCATTTTTTATGAAAGGAGAATTGGGATCATCATCAAATACAGTTGTAAACTGAGCCAATATGCCTTTCATTAGGGTAGGCAAGTAGTTAACTCCACTGGCCTGGTCAGAGTCTTCAATAAATAGTTTCTACCTTCTCTTTCAGGTATCACTCTGATACTGAATTTTTCACGCTCTATAGTGTACAGTTAGAAAGATTTGCTGCTCTACAGAAACTGTGTTTTATTCTCAATAACACATTCTGGTATATTTTGTGACAGTTAAATTTAGGAAGTTCTATTAGGATGAAAGATGCTATGCATATCAACTATCTGTGGAAGAGAGTTACCTTCATTTTTGAAGTGGAGAAGAAGCAAAGTTTGGGCTTGAAGTTGTATATAGGTTACTTACTAGATGAAAAAAGTATCGCTGGTAGCTCTTGTGGAAGAATAGTTTTGGTGACTATAATCTCATGAGTGTTTGGGATTTTTCTCAACTGTCAACATCAATACATTCTCTTTTAAAGCCCAGTTAAACCAGATGATCTGAAGGAAACAGATTAGTCAATTCCTTGTATTAAAGACATATGTGTTCTTTAGGACTTACAGTTGAAAATAAAACATATTACAGAAATCTAGATTTGTATTTTAATATCTAAACAAGATGGAGAGAAAACTGTGCTTTACGGTCTCCTCACATTTTAAACTTGAAACATGAACATTTTCTCCTGGTTTTGGCTTCATATCTACATTTTGACCTGTGTGTAGAACACATGTGTAATCTATAAGTTTTCAGACAAAAATAAAGTGCAATAAACACTGTACCTAGAAAATGGAGATTACAGTGGAATAAATTGGCACGCACAGTTGTTTTTGGGGAAGGAGAATTATCACTACTAAGTGGTATTTTTATTGATAAAGTCTAGAAAATATTAGGTTTTGGCATAGTGATGTTTTATTAATGAGATGTTTTTCTACTCTATCGTGAGACTTGCAGTGGGTGACAATATCACCTTGTGCTGCATGCTAAAATTTGCAGACAAGCAATCAAGTCTTTTTCACTGTGCGTCGAGTTATTAAGTTCAAAATTGAGGCATATAGTTTAAAAATTTAAGAATTGATTTTCCATAATGCGTACCATATATTTTGGTACCTGGTGATGAAATAAAATTCTGTCCTGCAGAGGACAGAATAATTGTTAAATATCAGGTAAAGTGAATATGAATTACTAAAATTACTCTCATGTAGTGAAAATTAATAAAAGGAACCATAACTGTGAACTGAACAATTTTTTTGCCTCAGTTTGTATCTAGTGAACTGTTGAAGTCAGTTACTGTGGGCTTGGATGGGTGTAACTGATGGCAGAATCCGATCAAAGTGCCCCTACTTGAACTCTCAGTTAATTGCACTCTCGATTAACTGCATGTGAAGAAATATTGGCTTGGTTCAAAATCACTCCTGAAATGGCTTTGGTTTGCTTCAAGTCTTACATGGCCATATACTTACAATCAGCAGACACTTTGCATTTATCATGTGTTTCATTAAGGTTTTATTATACTTGTCTTTCTAGAGTTAAAATTAAAACTTTGATCACTTTTTGTCTCAAATCAAAACTTCATGAAAAGGCCCAAAGGTTTGAATTAGGAGCAGCTACAGCTTCAGTTCCTGGCTTAATTGTAAGTTAGTTGATTAGCAAGTACTTTGTGACAGGCAGTGAATTTCCATAGGTTGATGTTGCAGGGCTTACCTATCAAACACAAATGACCTAGAGGGCTAGTACCTGACTGCTGCCTCTGACAGCATTTGTAGACAGGCTTTATTGTAGATTAGGACTCTTCACTTTCAGAGCTTAACAAGCAGCTGTGGGCCTAATCGTGAAGCTGAGTAGAGACAAGGGACAAATGTCTGTAGTCTGAGGCGGTGACTCCTGTCCTTTCATGAGCAGAGGCCAAAATGCAATTTATACACTGGTCTTGAAAGCTGTATGCAGTTCTCATGGTGTTTGCTCAGTTTCTTACTTTCATGAATGAATTGGAATTTTCTCTAGGATGTTCGAAGGCTGCTCTGTTCTGTCAGAAGAGATAATGAAGAGCTTTAATATTAATGGTGAGACAATGATTCTGACAAACTTGCTTTTATACTTTGCTGAAGAAAAATGGTAAAATGATTGTATCTGCAAATTGAGTAGACTGATGAAAAAAAATTGGAACAGGTGAAACTTGCTGATTCCAGGACTGCTGAACAATCAGCCAGAATTGTGTGATGCATTATCATATGATCTTGTTATTGGTTTGGATTATTATTCATTGATATATTTCCTGATGGCCTACTTGGTTTATTCTTACTCTGATATAAACACAAAAGTTGCTAAAAGCATCTGAAGTAATTGAAAATTTTGCATCTGCTTCAGTCAACATTAGGTCTGGTTGTAATAAGTATCAGTATTTACAGGATAAGTCAGTTGTGTGATTCAGCACATATTTTAAAACTTCAGGAAATAGTACTCAACCATAAATATAGTCTACCTACTGTTTCTCAGATTGGTGAATGAATGTATAGTTGGAAAATGACCATTTTTCTTACTTCATTGTAATTTATAGCTTTTAGTGTACCCTGTTCCTATTAAGTAATATTTTATAGCTCAGAGTGGAAAGTAATAATAGGTCTTTGCATTTCTATAATATGCTACCCAGTGTCAAGGTACTTAAAAGCATTAATTAATCAAAGCTTGCTATGTGGCTGCGGGATTGGTTAGGACTCCATTGCTGAAGTGAAACCATCACTTAGTAAAAGAGTTGTTTACAGAGAGGTTGCAAGCACAGATATCACTCCAGATGTGTTCCTTCTATGAAGCCTTCTCCCTTTCAATATGTTCTGTGCCTGCCAGTTTCTTACAGATTGGCATTCTTTTTATCTTTTTTTAAATAATTTTCAGCATTTACAATGTGGTACAAGTATTATCAGTAGATGGTTTCTTTCAAGGACTGAAGCCCTGTAGATGCCAAGTACAGGTGTCAGAGTTTTAAAAATGTGTGTGTCTGCGTTAGCAGGTTACTCTGAGTACCTGTGTTAAATATTTTAGCCCCGCCTCCTCCCTCCAGTCTCCAGGGAGACCTGTGTTCCTTCAGAAGGTGATTCATTAGGATGAGAGGAAACAGCCTCAAGTTGCATCAGGGGAGGTTTAGCTTGGATATTACGAAGAAATTCTTCACCCAAAGGGTTGTCAAGCATTGGAACAGGCTGCCCAGGGCAGTGGTTGAGTCACCATCCCTGGAGGTATTTAAAAGACATGTAGATGTTGCACTTAGGGACATGGCTTAGTGATGGGTTTGGCAGTGTTAGGTTAATGGTTGGACTCAATGATCTTAAAGGCCATTTCTAACCTAAATGATTCTATAACTACTCTCACACTGAAGCTGGAGAAAGCCGGAGTATGTGATGAGTACCACAAAAACACTTCTGAGCTCCATGGAGGTGTCAGGAGGCTTGAGACAGGTGCCACACACTATGTCTTTCACTCCTTGGAGGACCAGGCTGAATTATCTTCTGAGATTAGCTCATTGTTTCTGCCGTCTATCAACTGATGGCTCTAATCAGGAGGGGAGAACAGTTTTTGCCAGATGTCTTTGGGTCCCATTACACTTCCCATCTTGGCTAAAAGTTGGTCACCCTAGAAGCTGGAATCATTTTAATTTTGGTAATAACAAAACCCATTTGGTACTTTCTTGAAATGCAGAACAGTGAAACTGAGGCATTGTTTTATATTAGTAGACTTTCTGTTATTCTACAGAGGCAACTGTGTTATTTTGGGTTTTACACTTCATGCTTTGTTTATCTGCCTTCAGTAAATGATTTCCGTGGGCAATATCTTATCCTTACATCATGTTTCTAGTATCTCAGTAGCATAAGTTGTACCCACTGGAGCACACTCAGTAGTAATGTCTTCATGATGCTTTCTAACATCTTGTCATCAAATTGTACATCCATCTTGTGCTTAAAGATAAACAGATAGACTTGCTGTAATCCAAAGAGCGCAGCCACTGCTCTTGTTCTGTGTGAGAGCAGCTCCAAGAACACTGCCTTTCTGTGTCTCTGAAGACCTTATTATTAAATCCTTTGAGCTTTGGATCAATCATACTTATTAACTACACCAAGAGTTCTGCTTTACCTCTGTAAGGTCATGTAGGACTGATCAGTAAGTTACAACTGATTTTTCAAAACTGTAGCAAGCTGTATTCCTCTGTCCAGCTCTAGTGACCATATTGTAGAGAACACTTAACTCTTTAAAGGAATGTCAATTATAACCAGAGTATTTCAACAAACAAGTAATGCTGTGACTTAGAAATCCAGAGTACGTGTCCTGGCTCCTGAAGTCCTGCCTTAAAATACACTGCAATAAACAGTAAGTAAAAGATATTGCAGGATTTACTGCTGATGTCAGTGAGAACTGTGTTTCTTGTCTTTTGATTTTCTTTATGCTTCTGTAGTCCTGAAAAAATGTTATGTGACTGAAAGCAGAAAATAGGCTCCTCCAATATTTCTTTAAAAGCAACTTTGTTTGTATCTTACTGTCATTACAGATAAATAACTAATACAGAGTATATTTAACAACTACAATTAAGTAGAATTTTTATGGAAAATTATATATGGAGGGTTTTCATGTGATTAAACAGGTATAAATGCCTGAGTCAGTGCAGCTGCAAAGCATCCCATATTAACAGAAATAAGAAAAAATGTTATTTAAAAGGGAAGCCCTAGTGTCACTGGTTACGTTTGCAATATCATGTTAGATTCCCAGAAGTGAGACCTATACTTTGAAACAAAACCTTGAAGGAGAGAAGCTTGGCTCAAAGCATAGATTCAAATTTAGATGAATGTCTGTACTGTGTATCCAAACGTCAGTCTTGAATTACAAGCTGCAGCTGTTTGGCTGAGGAAGTAACAAAACGTGCATTAGATAGTCATGTATTGACCAACATGGTTCCATAGGTAGGCTTTTGTATGCATGTTTTCAAGAGGGGAACAGCCTCCTGTGCTTTAAACTGTAATATCTAGTTGAAGAGTTATGTTGTAGGAAATAAAATAAGGCCAAGCCAGTTCAAACAGTGGTAATGGCATGCCACTGTATGTAAAAATATACATATAGGATCATAAATAATATTTATATTAAAAAAAAGATTTGTGTAGGTAAGCAGTAACCACAAATATATTGTAGAAGTGAATTATAACATTTAATTTCAGGTCCTAAGGAAGTTCTGACTTTCATGCCTATGAATATCTTTTGATAATTATTTCATTTGCTCCAGTAGATGATGAGTTAAAGATTTGAGTTTCCTGTGGAAAGCCCAGTCAGGGAAGTATAAGAGGAGATTGTGAGAATTGCACTTTTTATTATTTGGGAGTTAGAACAGAGAGATAGTTGAAGTTTATTTTAAAAATTGTGCTTAATATTATTAACAGTAAGAAACCACATAGGAATGAAATGCATAGGTCTTTGTGATCAACTTTATGGTTACATTTGATGGAGTAGGCATTATTATTCTGATCTTAAAAGAATAATTTAAAAAAAGAACCTTCAAGACTACAAATAATAGTATACTAAAAGTCAGACTTCCTTGGAAAACAGGAGACACCATAGAAGCAAGGTATTTACAGTCCTGTTCCTTCTTGCCTGAATTCAACTTCCTGCACAGTCTGGATTGCCATTCCCTGGCATATTGGTTGTAAATAGAAATATTTGAAGAGGTTGGGTGAATACACTTCAACAGAAGAAATACAGATATTTTACATTTGTTCATAGGAGACTGTCCTCTTCAGCAACGCTTGTAGTGTGGCTGAATGAAATTGAGGCTACTAGAAGTTGCTAGCTGATATTAGAGACTTTACATTTTTAAATAGCTTGTTGGGAAAATAGAGGATATATTTAATAAGGTAAGTAATTCAAAGCAATGGTTTCTTCAGCAAAAGGAGACTTACTGGAGATTTTAGGAGTGGTGCAGCACTTATGCAGGACTGTGTATGCCTTCCCTTAGAAAGTGCCTGGCATCCCCTCAAAATGCAGATAAGCCAGGTGGCAGTGTCACAGTTTGTCCTCGGCTGCCATAACTTCCTTTTCATTGATGACCCATGAAATCACACTGGATACAGGAATCTTCACTATAAAATTCTAAGATGTGTTTGCGTTAGGAGGTTGTATGGTTCAGAGGTCAGAACAAGGCTTAATAAAGTAAATTATGCTTTATAAATTACAGTAAATGATAGACTTTACTGTCTTGGACAGACAAGAAAAAATGTACTTTTTTTTTTAGGTAGGGAGCTAATTTTTTACATAAAAGTTTAATTTTCAAATACAATTTTTAGTCTGCATTAGCCTGTTTTATTAGATAGATTTCCTAATTTTGGAAAGTTTTTGCCCTGTGAAATCTCAAATTAAGGTTGCTTTTCACTAGATCTGTCATCATATGGTGTGTGCACACCACCAAAGATAAGCACTTGCAGTGGTGCAAAGCAGAAGAGCCAGCAAAGGATAGGGCTAAAGATACACTGGCTCATTTCCACTGGGAAAAATGTTATGCAGTACAGTGACCGAATGCTACTCATAAGGTAAACCACATCAGATTCAGTTTATCCACCTTTGAAGATTAAAGGACTTGAATCATTCCTGGAGGGTGCTGGTTTTTTGTTTGGTTTTGGTTTTTAACCCTGTGGTTCCAAAGAATTCAGATCTGACTCAGAACAGTGAGCAATTAAACTTAGTGGCTAAAAATTCTTCTTCTCTTGATAGTGAAGAATATGCTCCTTTTCACCTTTGAGATGAAACAGAGGTGTTAGTACCGTGATTTGTACTTTATGGTTTATTTCCGTATTTCTAGAGCTTTTTAAATGACTCCCAATTCATAAGGAGAATTTATGAGTCTGAAAATGTATAAACTTTCTGGATGGTACTTAAGATCAGTGTAGGCTCATCTCTTGAGTGATGCTAACTATTATTGTGAAATACTAAAAAAGACCCACAAAAATCAGTATGGCATAAAGCAATATTGTTTCATGGCACAGTGAACATTTTACATTTTATTCTTTTTTTTTTTTTTTAAACAATAGAGATCTACTAGAGAATCAGTACAAAATGGAAAAAAAGCCAGGGAAACAAGGGAAAGAAAATTTGTAAATCTTCTTCCAAAGGAGAGAAGCACCATCCGCACAAGCCATTATCATGTAGTTCTCAATGAGGATTCAAGTATTTGTTGACCTCAGTGACTTGACATACCATCTGTTTCCCTTTGCTGTGTCACAGGGACTCTCCCGTCATAGACATATTTGTCATTGTTAAACTGAGTAGAAATACCAGCGTAGGTATGACCTGATTTATCTTTGGACTTCTTGTCTGTGATTCTGGTGACTGTCAACTTCAGTCAGCAATGAGAGGTTCTTATTGTCCATCTTCAAACTAAAACCTCGGCACTCAAAAAGCTTATCTGCGCTTACATATTCAAAAAAGTAGCCACAATTGCTGTTTATGCTCCCATTACTTTTATCTTAAACCAAGCTTTTATTACATGAAGTTGATGAAGGTCTTGTATTGT
Organism: Numenius arquata; assembly: GCF_964106895.1. NCBI lineage: Eukaryota > Metazoa > Chordata > Aves > Charadriiformes > Scolopacidae > Numenius > Numenius arquata. The sequence continues at coordinate 57,554,634 of NC_133578.1, forward strand.
TTACAAGAAGAGTATTTCAGTCTGGAGTTAGCAGGTTAATTAGTAGCCACATTGATGAGCCTGAAGTTTTCTTTAAAAAGACATTTAGTCTGACAGCGGATCTCCCCCATGGATGATTCTGAGGCCAGTATGGATGTTGATTCCAGTTTGAGTATAACAGAGTATGTTATGAGTTTCCATTCATTTTTAGTAGTCCTATTTAAGACTGATCAGATCAAGAAATGTTAAATGTTCTCTTCCAGCCTTTTTTAAAGAGAATGAATCTTGATCAGATAAATATCAGATATTTTTATTGTTCTAGTTACGATTTTCACTATGAGTGAAACTATATGAGTGAAACTACGTATCTCCTATACTGACTAGTGACATCTTTATGTTTGTATCTTATGTTGGAAGGCTGTGCCCCACAAAGTGTGAGATTTGAAAAGTATTTGGTTCTAGGTGGAAAGGCTTGTGAATGTCATGATGGAGGCCTGCAGAGCGCGTGAGGAAGAGAGCATCATGAGAGAGTCTGGTGACAGGGAAGAAAGCACACATTTTTCTGAAGACTAATCCAAATTTATGTTCACAACCTTTCCCCCTCACCCTGTTGCTTTCTTTTCTAACTTAAAAAACAAAACAGATTCCTTCATCTGGTATTACCTGTTTTGGAGTAGGCACAGATATATTGGTTTGTATTCTGTACTACTCCCTGAAATTTGATATTGCTTGCCAGAGAAAACTGGAGGGACATCTGAAGACATTAACTGGCAACAGAATAACCCTTTAAGGATATTTCAAGCCTGGATATTGATGATGAGAAAAAAAATCCTATTCTGAGTGTTTCTTTTGCTGGGACATCAAGAAAACTCTCAAAAGGGTACATAAAAAGAAAAAAAAAATCCAACAGGCTTGTGCTAAATAAATAGCAATTAAATGTTGGTGTTGACATGGTTACAATAGTTTCTCCAGTAGTATTGGTATAATAGTCTAATATTATTGATAGTCATGATAAAATGAACCCACTGTAAAATGTTTAAGACTAAAATATATTGACCTGTTGTATTTGAGGGCAGTTGAGTGGCAATAGTGACAGAGAAGAGGAGGAGGAGGAAAGCAAAACGTAAGAGGAAATTATTAATCAGTAAAAATGAACATCAGCTTCTGACTGCCATTGCATGGTCTGGTTTTCTTACTTTGTAAATCTTTAAATATTTTTCAAGTTCTTTGGCAGGAACTGGGAGATAAACCACAGTTCCTCTCCTCCTTTTTCTTCACCACAGGAGTAACAAAATATTGTAATGCATGCTGACATTTCACATTATTGCAGATGGTAGTGTTTTATACTTATATTTTTAGTAGCAATGTCTCTTCTATAAAGATGTCCATCTTGAAAATCTAATTATTTTCAGAAGAATTTCTGTTGTCATCTGGCATAACAACGTTACAGCGAGATGGTTTTAGTGTTTCCTCCTGTATTATTAACCATGGCTGACTATTATTGTCAATATCGCTAATACATTTTATACTTTGATTTCAGACCTCTTCTCTTCTAAAAGCAGTCTTGAAATTGACAGTGTTTAATAGTAGAACTTACTTGAGTTGGTTGTCTGTGTGCTGTAATGGATAACAACAGATCCAACCCCTAGTTTTGTCCAGGATACGTCTTCTACTCAAATTGTCATGGGTTCCCTCTCTTTTTCCAGACCTCTCTACAGTGTGACTGTCTCACAAAATGTTTGTTATCCTATGCCTTTTTGATCAGTGTGAAGCAGAAACTATATGCAGAAATTGTGCTATATTCACTTCTACTCAGCTTATTACCTGAAGATGTAAGAAAAAGAAGAGGGTGCTGAAAGGATCAAGCAGTGAGATATCTGAGTAACTCCTAGACTGTAGTATGCGAGAATGATTAAATTCTAAGAACACTTGCCTTTTAGTAAGGTGATAATTTAAAGGGTCATGACAAAAGGCTGTTAGTATTTGAAGGTATAAACATCTAAAAAAGCAGGGTATCTTTAGAGGAGTTATTATGAAGAGGAATGGATTGAAACTGAAAAGGAAATTTTTGTTGAACGTCAGACAAAATGCTATAGGGGCTTCTTTTCCATTAAGGAGTAATTGTTTTAAGGACATTGTGTAAAAGCAATGTCTTGATCTTTATAACTGAAATTGGGAAAGTATGATAACAGTATCTGTGTTTCTGGGTCAGCAATGGCATGGTATAATTGGCCTTCTTACAGGCTGAGTTCAGTGGTACCGAATTCAGTTAACTAAGCGTTATTCTTTTATGAATACCAAATGCAACTTTAAACAAAATATACTGCAGTGGATCTTGTGTGATTACTAAAGATACTGAACCTCTAAATGTTATACTTTCAAAGTTAAGCAGGCGCTTTGTATATTATATTATAAAAACCATGACATCCATTATTACAAAAATAAGTTCAACCTCTCATTTGAGTAGTCACACAGTGTACAGGACCCAGGTTTATAAGAAATGTAGTTTGCAGTAAATTTAACTTGCAACATGTATGTAAATTGAGCTTTGCCTTTCTAGAGTTATGCTTGTGCATGTATGAAGAATGTCACATGAAGAGTGGCTGACATTTTCACAGGCTTAAAGTAGAACACCACTAGACAGAAGAAATGCGCTTATGGTGTAAAACTGAGGGGAAGATGGAGAGAAGAACTTGTCTAATGTATAGTCAAACTTTCCATGGCCCAAACGCAGGCCTGTGTTGGTTGCATTCACGGATCTGTAAGAACTATTGCCTCAGTACTACAAACGGCCTGTATGTAATTAAAATCTCACTAGAACATTCATTCTCGATTTGATAGCTTTGGAGGAATTAAAAAATATTCTCATTTGTTCTTTTTAAGTCTAATTGGTGCTGGAGTTTGAAGTGCTGGAATACTACAGAGTGCTCTATTGTTTTTGGCTCTTGATGAGATAGTACAAGAAAATGTGCAACATCTCCTTATACTATTACAGAATCGCAGAACAGTTGAGGTCCACAGGAAGGGACCTCTGGAGGTTGCAAGGGACAGTTGAGGTTGGAAGGGACCTCCCTGCTCAGACAGCGTCACTTAGATCAGACAGATATATTAGTAGCTATGGGAGGAAATTTTAAAAAGCAGCAATTATTTACTGGAGGACGTTTTGGCAAATATTTTATTTTCATTAAAGGAAATTGCATTTGGCAAGAAGTCTGTTGGGGAAAAGAGTTTCAATTTATTTTATGGATTAGTTCTTTAGTCATATTTTGACATTATTTCATGATAGACCAATAGCAGTAGTATATAATTGTCACTGCTCTTATTCACTTCATAAAATGACACAATCTAATATAGCTAGAACTATTTTATTTTTAACATATTAATACAGACAGGAAACATTATGATGTAAGAATACTGAAATATTTCCAGAAATATTAAATGCCATGTCTAAGCATTTAAAATACAAAATGATAAAATTCAATACTAAATTTGTATAGTAGTGAATGTCATGGAAAAAACATAAAAACAAGAGTGAAAAATAGAACTAAGACATATAGAATGATGTTCCAATCCATTGTTTTTTACGGTTTCTTCTCATGCCTTTTTCAAAATATTTGGCTCTACAGAAAGTTTTTGAGTGTATGTTTTGTCAGTTAAGGTACTTCGAAATATTTAGCTAATTTCCTTTGGAAATCAATATTTTGAATTTAGTTTCTTAGTTTTCTTTTTGGGCAGCCCTAGCAATATAAGATTATTTAGAGTAATCTGCAAGTTTTGTAAAACAGAGCACTGCCTAGCGATGCAGCTTTATTAGTTGAACTTTGAAAGGTTTCTTTGAGATACGAAGTTGTCGGGTGCAACTGGCCCTTCCCTGAAGGTGCAGGTGTTTACTCCATAATAACTCTTCTGGATTTCTTTCCTAATAGGGAAAAAACCTTGGCCAAACCAAAACATAAGCTAGTCAAGGATATTTTGATAATCAAATTGTAGTAGTAGTGGAGCCAATAAACTTTACAAGTAAGTTTACTGAGAAGACTAAGCCTGGAATAAGATTGCCTCATTTAAATTTAACACGTAGAACAAGATATTAGGAAGGGTGAAAGTATAGGTGAAAAATGTTTTCAGAACTCCTATTTGCTGTGAAAGGGTTATCAACTCATCATTGCCCAAGCATCCAGTGGCCTAATTTTTATGAGTTGTATTATTCCACAAGTTGGTTCAGCAAAACAACAATCATGATAAGAGGAGAGGAGAATGAATTCTTGTTTTGATTTGATGCTTATTGCTTTGAGATTTACATAGGCTCATAATAACACTTACCAGCCATCTGGTTTCCAGAGGAAAAAAACTTTTTTTTCTTACTGAAAAGGCTAGGACATAACATGCACCATTTAAAAGCTCATTGTCTGGAAATGACATAATGACTTTGTGTTTTCAAATTATTAATTAGTGATTAACTCAGAAAACCAGCAGGTTATGCCAACTCTAGGGGAAATGCAATGTATTTTGTGCAACCTTGCAATTCCTACCAGCACGGAATCAAATTAAAGTAGTAAAAAAGTAAGCAGGGAGGGGTATTAAAGAAATCAAGTACGTTGTAACATACACTTCTAGTTTATTTTGAAAGGTGTAGTTTGCTTATTTGTATTTTGGGGTTTATATACCTATATGTATAAAGATATATAACTGTAAGTGACATATAAAAGTTGTTATTTTTCAATAAATCCTGTTGTGTATGTGACCTAGACTACAGTATGCTTATATTATGTATTCCTGAGATGTGATGATGAAAGTAATTTTTTTTCATGGTGATAGTAAGATGTGCATGCTAATGAAGCACAGGTTAGTAGTCCATTTTATTTTCGGTTAAGACAATAAATGCTATAATGTTATTATTCTTTGAAGATCTTAAAAAAACAAAACAAAGTACATTTCATCCTTATGGTGCATCATTGTAAACTACGTCAACTAATATTATTGTAACTAATCATAACTGACAATCTAGTAGGCAAAATGAGATCTCAGTATCTGCAGAAAAGAAACTATGCATTAATGCAGTGGACCCTCAGGTTGGGATTGCTTTATGCTGGAGGGACACTGCTGATGCTCAATTTGTGGCTTGTTGTGGCTAAATACTGCATTTTGTGCCACCTGACTTTTTTCAGATTACTTGGTTTCTATTAAAAATATACGCTATTCATTTCTCTTACAATCTGATCTAAAGATTTAGTTATAATTTGAGACCTTTCAGTTTTGTTCTGCATATTGATAAACTCCATTATGGGATTAAAGATAACAAATCCCCTGTAGTTATTTCAAATTCAAAGCTCTAAGAATATAAGTAACTAATTACATAATTCTATAGCTCTTACATAGTGTTAAGTAGCATTTTTATTGTATTTGTCAAATTATAAGAATCTCACTAAGCTAAATTACCATTCATTCTAGTGCTCATCTCTAGACAAAGATCATGAAGTTTGTAGTTTAACTAATTCCTAACATCTCAGCTTTCCTTTGCTCTTCCTCTAGAACTACCAGTTACTTTAAGCATGATGTTTTTTCCCATTTATGCCTGTTTTATGACCTGCTCTGTTTTTAAGTTTTTCCTTTAACTGCATCTTTGAGTTACGGATCGGCTTAGGTGTGCTTACTTTTTATTGAGGTCTAACCCAAATTGGCATTGAGTTCTACATATAAGTTCTGTAGCTTTAATCGTGGTATTAGAGGTTGAATTTGGGCTGTCTTTCAGGGGCTCATTTTTCTGCAGTGTTCTCTGTTTTGCTTGTATTTGAAAAGACAGTGGAAAAGAAAAAGCAATAACAATTTGAAGAGAAATAGCAACCTGTGACAGAAGTAATGAGTTCACTGCTGATTTCTGGACCTAAAAAGTCCAGTTTCCTTTTTTCTGCTTTTTTGATTTAATTGCATGATGATATACAGAGATGAGAGACCAGTTTCCATCTGCAGAGATGCAACTAGAAACAAAAGCTGAACAGGAATAATTGCAGCTTCATACAAAAATAGAAAATATTAAATAAAAAGAAGAAAAAAGACCCCTTAATTTTCTATAGCAGTATAGTGTGTCTTTGCTGTATGAGAAAAATGTATTTTGTCTTGAAACTGGGGATGTAAAATTACAGTGAGTAATGAGTATGTATTCCTCTGATCCCTTAATGTACTTGATGTGAGGTTCCTCTTTCATCGTAGCTAACATGCTGGCCATTAAATACACTGCAGCAGCATCATTAGTGGCTTCAAAGTGCTCCTACTTGCATCACATTTTTCCCTCCAGCAGGTGAGTGAGAACAGTGATTAGCAAATACCGGTATCTGTCACTCGCTGCTTCTGTGACTGCCAGAGTTGTTCTGTGTTTAGAGTAAGGGCTCCATTGGAGTTGGAGATAGAGAGTGAACTTTTGCATCCCTCATTGCTCGGAAAAGGTTTATGCTCTGAGCATGACTTGGCCACGTGTAAGATAAAGTTCACCCTATTTGGGGTATGGTGTTTGAAACTACTTTGCCATAGCAGTACTTGGTAAAGGAGACAGGCTGTAGAGAAAGGTTTCCTGGGTAACAGGCAGTGTGTTACTTAACATGTTTGAGATCCTGAATGGTGAGATAAGAACATGCAAAGAAGCTTCGGTTACTTACCAGTATCACAGTTTGCTCTGTGGAAAGGATTCACTGAAAAATCCAGATCCTGAATCCTCAGAGGATTTCATTGGATTGTTTGGAGCAGCATACCATAGATGTTATTTGACAGGTGTTGAGTGGTTGTGGATGTATCTATTCTTTGTTCTCTTAGACTGAATTAAAAAAAAAAACAAACTACAGGAGTAAAACAAAGTGAAAAGGGAGCCTGAGTATTTTCCTGAAGCTGCACCTTTAATTTTCATATGCTTTACTGGTTGTAAGATGCAAGAGAAGGGAGTTACCTTTACTGGAGAGGTGAATAATCAGAACTTAGAATACCTTACCTGTAGAAAACAATATGAACATATGTTCTCATACATTTTTTTCTTTTTTTATACACTTGTATAGATATAAAAATCAATGACACTCATAGATGTATGAAGCAGCAAATATTTGAATTTTTATTATATAGATACATATAATTTAAGTGAAAGACACAGAATTAAGAAGCCATCTTCTTACACAAGCGGTGCTTTCTTTCATTTCTTCTTTTTTAAGCCTGAAATTTAAACATTATTTTCATACTTATCTAGCTGAAGCAATCCACTGGAACTGGATAGTATTTGCATCAATGTTAGCCATGTATCATGGGGCAAATTACATTGCCAGTATTTCAAATTAGATTGCCAGTAGTTTCAAAAATTGTTTTGTAGAAGTTAGCAGATACAAATCATACAGAAATAAATGATGGTTTTAAAAACTAGAAAATATACCATAATGCAGGGAAAAATGCTTCAGGGAGAGTATTTCTGTATAAGCAAACAGGAAATATTCCTTGTTCGCTTTATGTTACATTTAATAAAACTACTGATAAACAAGCATTGCAAAATTACTCCTCATGTAGAAGATTATCTACAAACATCACAGATCCATCTCTGAGAACTTTATGCCCAACCTCCTGTTTGCTTTGTAGGCTTTAGTTAAAAAATTCCCTTCAGGAAAGTCGGTGCACTGCGGTCCTGTGGTAGTTCTGTGTTGCTGCTGTGATTTCAGTATTGCGTTGAGTCAGGGTCTTCATCCTGTCACCTCTGTTCTTCTTTTCCTCCTCTCATATCATCAGAAATACACAGAAGAGCATCTGCTGTCGAACATCTGCTGTGAAGCTGTTATGACTGTATGTAGAATTAAGAGATTTAAGACAGATAGTAAGTCCTCTTTGTCCATATCTTTGTGTTTGACAAGATCTCTATGAAAATTTGATCCTCCCAATTCGTTTTGTTATGATCTATAGGTGTACAGGAAGTTACAATCTTGATTGACTGAGATATCACCTTCTAACAATGAGCGCTTTCAGAGAAAAGTCCATTGCCAATCTCAGGGGCTGCAAGTGTGGCTGATTAAATTGTTAAATGGATGATCAAGATGGGACAGTAGTAGTAGGAACAGGGCTGGAACAATTAGTGGTACAGTTTATGAAATTACTTTTGTCATTGTTAGCACCTATTAATAGTTTCCACAATCTGGTTTCAAATGGAATCAACTTCTTGAAATCTTTCATGTGGGAAAGTAGTTTGTGATTTAGGTTTGGGGTTTTTTGTGTGAATACTTCTGTTTTCCTGCTTTCTAATATCATAGTACAATGCTTGTTCTAAATTAAAGTGCCAATGCAGAAACCTTTTCCCCCTTCTTTTCTAGTTTAAATCACTTTCTATATTTCAATTACTGACTTTACCCTAGAGCAAGAACAGATACTGTTATTTCTGTTATTTTTCCAAATGATATAAATACATCATAATTAATACTTTTTAAAAAAAGCCCTTCCCAAGATGAAACTTTTACTATCACTTTTTGTGAGAAAGACAGAACAATGTTGCTAATTCTAGACAATCCAGATAACCTTCTGTTTCATTCTTTAGAGTATTGAAACACACTTTGTAGGTTTTATTTTCATACAGTGGCATGGGATCAGTTAAGATGCCTCTGAATTCATACGCTTCACTGCTACTAGTTTTGCAGTCACATTGGCATAATAGTACCAAGGAAGTCACTATTAAAAAATTCACTGACCTTTATTCCTGGGAGTAGGAATTCCAGAATGAAGTTGCAACTATTAAATCTTTTGTACTGTCACTGTGTGCATTGTGTCATAAAAAAAAAAAAAAAAAAAATTGTTCCTTTTAGAGACACATGGAGAAAGAAAAACCTTGAGGGTTTTAGAGTATGACAACAATTTGACTTCCAGCAGGTGGGAAGATTTGAGGAGAGGAAGATTCTATAAGCACCTTTCATAACACTCGTATTTCAAAACAGTTTCAGTTCTTTGGCAAAATATCATACTCTTCATTTGGTAAATGAGTATGATCTTTCATTATTAGTTCTGCCTGTACACGTTGTGTAATAACAGTACCACACACCACTCACCTTCTTTTTGTATTCTCTCTGTGCTCATGTTGAGATAAAATCGATAAACCCTCAGGTTCATCTGCAGGATAAATATGTCCTTTCTGACTTCTATGAGCCAAACAAGGTGCACCTTGCAAAACAGAGCCCCAACAGTCAGATAATTGCTGTGACTCTTTTGTGAATAAGGGTATTGGAGGACCAAATCTCTATTTCGGCATGAGCCCGTACTTGGAAACTGAGGTCTGACATTTAACTGCAAGGTTCCTTGCAGCTCATCCTCCATGCACACCTTTTTTCTCTTTTTTTCCCCATGCAAATGGTACAATGGCATTCAGTACACTTGCTTACTATCTTTTGAAATTAATGTCTCCCTAAGCATGTTTTGAATGGTCACTTTTTCATCATTTCAGTTTTATTGGTTGGAAATATTGGGGCCTTGACTCTAAGAACAAACTGACTGTAGACGCTGTCAGTTTATTCTGGCCTCTTGAATAATTGTAAGAGAAAAGAAAACAAGAGGATAAATGAAAGTGAAGTTCCAAATTACTGGAACATTTAAAGGTCTTTGAAAAGTTTATGTACAAGCACAGTTAATGCTGTCATGCACCAAAGTGCCAAAAGACCTAGCAGTGAAGAATATTAATCTACTTTTATAAAATCAAAGGGTTCATATTTTTTGCTGTAAAGAAATAATTTGAATAAAATTTGACCCTTTCTACAATAGTCTGTGGGTCAAATTGAACCTACTATTAAAATTCTCTAATATCTTTCTTGTATTAGCATTTCAAAACTCAATTTAAATATTCACAGAGCTCTTTTTTTAATAAACTTAACAAAATTCAGGTAATTTCCTTCAACTTTCTTGATTGAAGGAAGGCAGTAGGTACAGATATAAAAAAGATGTACAGCTACGAGCAAAACCTGAAATCAATTATATATAAGAAATAACATAACACATGGAAAGAAATTAATCAAAAGGAAAAAATTTCTGCTATATGATTTTCTTGGTCTGCTACCTGCAGGCAAGGAACGTAAATGAAAAAAAAAAAATCAGCATTCTTCTTACAGATAAGGGGAAAATTAATAAAAATGTTTCCTTCCTACCAGATCCCCTGATGCAACTTATGTTAAAAGTGAGTGGCTGCAGGAAGAACTTACATGTTTAAAAATAACTCCTTTTTTTTTTTTTTGGCTACAAAAATATACTTTTATACTTTATTCTTGCTGTTAAGCTCAATTACATGAGGTTGGTATGGATTTATAGTGTCCAAAGAGCAGCTCTTTTCCATTCCTTTTTCTATTAAGTTAGTCATTAAATCACGGTCATAAAGTTTCTCCCAGTCTGAAAGTGAGAAATGGTTCATTCTACTTGGGTCCCACAAGGAAGATGTAAGGAGTCACTCACAGATTGGTGCGATCTTCCTATCTGGACAAAACTTTTGAAGTTCAGCCAATTTACATAACGGACTGGAGAGGTTCAGCGTGTGCAGGTAGCATTGCATCTCTTGAATATAACTGTAAAAACGTAATGGGAATTAATAAAGTAACTTAGTTAAGCTAAATAGAAAACTCAATGGACTGAAGAAGGAAGCGTTCCAGTAAAAGTGGGAGTGGTTTGTATGACAGGTATTGACCTTCTTAAGAAGTGTATTTAAGGGTTTTTTTCTAAACTGATTTCCCAGTTTGCACTTCAGTCACCTACTGCCAACAGCATGATTATTTTTTAAGCTAATCCTACAGCGGTCAGATTGTCAGGATTAGGTGTTGCCATCCACTGTCAAACAGAAGAGTATTTAGGCACCTGGCTTGGCCCTTTCTCTCTGTTCTCGTGGAATTAAAATATTTTCAGTTCTCATGGGGAGGAAGGGAAAGGCAATATATTTTATCATGAAAATTGAAAATTGGGATCACTTAACTAAAAGCCAAGAGAGAGAAGTAGCATGGACAGTCATGGGGTTAGGTTGTTAAGGTGGGGGGAGCAACTAATTCAGTAGGAAAACTTTTATTACCATTTTCCTTTATTATCATCTATGATGTTAGCTGCAGACTATTTGTGTACTTCAATTTCTGTGATTCATCTAGATACCTCTAGTTGGAGGTTGTGCTTCTCAGGGGAATATTGAAGTTCTCGGTGATTGAGCAGTATCTGGCAGTCCTAGTGCTCAGCAGAAACTGAAAATTTATTCAGATTGCTACAGCATATATTCATCTCCCGTATTTTATCAGTCCATGTCTTCATCCTGGTTGAACATATAGGGTATGAAACATTTAAGCCTGGACACTTAAAAATTTCTACAAAACCCAAGAGAAAGCCAGCTTCCCAGCAAGGAACTTGGGAGTATATTTTTGATAGTGTCTTTTAAAAATTTCTTCCCCCCCGAAAAAGGAGAAGCTGGATTGTTTCTGTTAGGGTTGTTCAGATTGCTGTTAAACTTGTCTCCAGGCTGCTGTAGAAGCATAGGGGTTGGAAACAACTACTCCTTTGAATTAACTGAAAGGCTGAAGAAGTAACTAAGAAGTCTTGTATAGAAATCTTTCCAGGAGGAATCAAACTCTGAACTACCATGTGAACTACCCCCACTGCCATATTTAAAATGAAGTCGAACCCTCTTCTGTATTTTTAATGTTCCTGACTGAATTTTTAGAACAAAAGTTCCCTATGTGTCTTCGCCATGTGAATCAATATAAAGTGTTTGCCTGGTCATTTTCTTATGTAAATTTTTGTATTTAGAATAAATTGTTCTTGTTGAAACAGGAGACAAATAGATTGATTTTTCTGAAGCTTTCCCCTCTGTAATCAGAGAGCATCACTTACTTCATCTTACCATAGGCTAACGATAATCTCTGTGTGGCAGCATGTTTTCCTAGGAAATACTGGATGGATCCCGTAGAACATGTAAAATGCATGATGTTGATCCAGTGCATTTCAGGCCTCTCTGATTTATCGGAGTTGTTATTATTTAATGCTACTACTACTAATTATACTCATTAACCTCTCCCCAGCCACTCACTGTCAAGTATTGTAGGCTTTCTGAAGCATTCTTAATTTGTTAAGAGCACTGATTTATGTTGCTGCTCTGGCAATGTAGGAGAATATTGGTAGGTGGGAAGGAAGCTAACCACTTAACATTTTCATGAGATAATTATTTCAATGATACTTTCCCACTGTAGGATACATGCGTTTTAAGCACAAAGCACTGGACAGGAGAGCATATGCTTAATTTGAGCGTGTGTTTAAGTGGTTTCATTTAGGGAGAAGTCTGATGAATTTGACTATGAGAAATGATTGCGGAACTTAGCCTAGTTTAATGTTACTGAATTTCAATTATTTCACTACGGTTATAGTACTATAAAACTGGAGTCCAACTTTGCTGTATCAGGACTAACATGCTCAAGGGGTCTGATGTTCAAATTTGTGTTCAGGGGAAGGTTTATTGTAGCAAAAGCGTCTTTTATTATGTGAATTTAAAGCCTTTTTTTGGTGGTTCATTCTCACACTTTTCCACGTTATTATAATTTTTACAGTGTTGGTTTTGTTTTGTTTTTCTAAATGTGGCCTATCGTTTCAAGTGTTGAGGTAGCATCTGTTACTCATTGTGTAAAGATTGCCACTTAGCTAGCTATCTTTATGTGTTTGTATCTATGCTTTTGCATTCATATTAAAGTATATGAGTATTTGAGAAAGTTATATTAATTTTTAAGCATTTAATACATTAATAGTGCTAAAAAATATGTGCTTGAGTGTCTATAAATCTGGTACAAATTAGGGAGCAGAGTTCAGATTTCCCCACACTGTGCTGCCAAGTGGCCTCAATCAGAAGTAATTTTCTCCATGAAGGCACATGCAGCTCACTCGTCAGCCTCTGCTCACCAGATATTGTTATTTGTATCAAATTATATGTGGTGATTTTTCGAAGTGGACTACTGTGTCCACTAAGCCATATGGATTTCTGCCACATTGACTCCTTCGTTGCTGTCACTAATTGTACTGTTTTCTCCTGCCTCTTGTTTATCTATGTTATTTGCAAAAATATTTGAGATTTAGGATCATATCAATAAATGTTCATGAAATAGAGTTAAGTACCAAGTGAGTAAGTAAACTACCAAACCCTCAAAATCCCCTGTGTTGTGTACAACACAAACATTTGCTTGTTTTATAAAGGAAATTATTTTTTCAGGACTTCATACAAAATCTAGAGTGAAGTTATGGAGACTTCATTTGCCTTCAGTAACCCTATTTAAGATTAGAAATTGAGATTTTACCTAGTGAAGAATTTCCAAATGCACGTTTAATCATGTATCTAGCTAATCCAAAGCATTTCAGAATCACCTCTCTTTAGATTACAACACACTTATTTACATGGGCTAATAGGAAAACAATTGTTGAAATGAGAAGACAAACATCTAGACTACCTCTCTGGAATTAACTATTCAACTACATTCTAAAATCATCTCAGTTTGAAATTTTACAGTTTTATTTAAGAGTCTAATCATATTTCGGAGGTGTTTACTGTCAGATCACTGGGACACTCAGATGAATTTCAGTAGTGGGACTTACTTGGATTTGCATTGCTGTGGCAGTTGTTGGTTATAATGTCACACTTAATCATCAGTTATTGAAAAGTATTTTTCAGCAGAACAGGGATGGGACCTTGACCCTGTTCCAGTTGAAATAATAGCAGACATAGTACATGTTGTTCCATAGGTGCTTAATAACATGATCGGTGTAAGTAATGGGCATAATACTATTAAATTAAATCAACAATTTCGAAGAAATGCAGAAGGTATAGTACTAAAGTAACTGATTAAGCTGCATTTGGACTGCTGAAAGTAATATATCAACATAATAATAACAACTGGGGAAAAAAAGCAGTATCAGAGAAAACATTTGATAGTAATTTATTTGTAAAGGGTTATTTATTTTTGTCTATATGACTGTTTTTAAGCATTTTAAGAAGTTGAGTACATGCTGTGTAGGTTGTTCCCTAGACAGAGGAGCTAGCAAACTTTGAAAACTTTGTTTTTGAACCAGATTAGTTCTTAGTTCTCTAGCTGACTTGATTTACTGATAGTAGGAAGAGGTTGTTGGAAGCATGTGTCCAAATGAGGCAAACATAAACCTGCAGAGTTTATGTCTTTGCATTAGTCAAGAATATGTAAATCCATAGTCTTTATTGTGTGATTCTGAACATTTATTTTTATTCATTGTCTGTTTATGTGCAAGTAATAAGATGGAGTAGTCAAGAATAGAGAGTCTAATCTGCTTATTCTTACTAGTAAGTGGCTTTTGATTTTACCATTTTCTTTAACACACTTTATGTTTGAGCAGTAATTAAAAATTAGACATTGATCAGGCATTGATATTTCATTTCACATGAAACTGGCAACGAACAAATACTTAATTTTGGTGTTATTCTTGTAGTCTAGTCTTACTCATTTGAACAATGACTTACTCTTTAGTTAAAGTTACCAGTTAAATTTAAGTTATCGTTGATAGCTCTGGACATGAGTTGAATGTATTTGAACATTTAAAAAATAAAAGACGACTCAACATGAATAAGACAGAATTTGTCTCAAGGATCAGGTTGTAGATGGGTGAATTAGACAAGGGAGCAGCAGCCTGAAACCTAGAAAAATATTTATGTACTGATCCCTCGATTTCAACAAAAGTCATGCTGTTTTTTGGAGTGCGGCGTCTGATGTCAGCCCCTGAGGTGAACTGTTACTTAAAGCTCTGACCTGTGCCCATGTGCGGCTGGATAAACATCACTAGTTTTTATATGTGGGTTGGCATAGGCAAAGCAAAACCCGGTGCAGATGCGTGCATACCTCTGATCTCATTTGGATGTGACAACTTTTACATTTATTTTAGGGTATGCTACATACCTCTTCATACATAGAGTGTATCTAGCATTTGTCAAGAAATTTTTTTAGTTTGAGATTTGTTTAAAAAACAAAGTCCCAACCCACCAAATGACAGGAGTTTGAACTTGCGCTGCAGAGCTGGTGTGTGCGTTGTTTTCCTTCTGCCTTCTTGGAAACAGTGTCAATGGAAATCATAAGGTGTGTGCTGCAAATGAAAGCATACCGACTGCACTTCTATTATTTTCTTAATTCATGTACGGTCATTATTAGCTTGCTGATTATGTACTGGTGACCTGATCAAACAAACCAGTTTAACAACTAGAAACAGACCTAAATGTCACATACACGTGCCAATTGGATTACTTGCAGGTATATTGCTTTTGCTGTATTTTGCAGGACACTTACTGAACAAGTCAAATGACAAAAAGCCATTTGACATTCAGTAGGAAATCGACTTTCACTGAAATGTTGACTGAAATTTACATTTTTTTCTGCAAATTTAAACAATTTGGAAAATTTATTAAAGGCATATGGCTGCTTTTGAAATGATGCAAAACATGGTATTTATCCATCTTTAGGCATGGGAGAAATTTACATTTCCCTAAAATGGCATGTTTTTTGTTTCATTGTGTTTTTCCTTCTTAGTTTATATATCCAGATGTTACCAGGCGTACACACCAATAAATGGCTCTACAGATAATGTCACACATTAATAATATCATGAAATCTGAAAGGTATTTTTTGATAATTCATTCAGAACCTCTTGTGCTTTCATTTCTGCCATGAAAGTGGGCACACATAAGGTGTCTGAACTGCCCACGTTTAGCTGCAGTTGACTGCTCCAGTGTGTGCCAGTGCTTTGTTCTCCATTCCATACAGTGCGATATCTACTCTTCATTCCCTATGCATGTGCAGTTGCTGGATTTTTTCCCAACATGGCTAGAAAGGGCAATTAGCAGTAATGGATACTTTGATAGTGAGAATCTTTTCTTCAGCCATAATAATAGCCCCTTATTTTAGGAGATATATTGTTGAATGACAGCTAGTGTTGGTGGGTATATGTCCACAAAAATGGGTTCATTTGGTCAGATTCTCAGCTGGCACAAATACTCATATTTCCATGAAAGATAGTAAGCTATGTTAATTTATGGAATCCCAGCTGGGAATCTCAATCAATTTCAATAAAAAGTAACCATCATATTCCTGTGAAGCAAGAATTACACAACCTAGCCTAAAGTGAATTTTGCTGTTTTAATAAATGTAGGTAGTCACTGGTTCATAATAAATTACATAAAATTAGAGTGCAGTCAATGTTTGATTTCTTTTAAAAATTTATCCCTTCCTTTTCATTGAATGCAACAGAATCATTTATGTATTGTATCTCAGCATGATAGATTATATAGGAATAGTGTATTTAATACTGGAAAACTATCCTATAAATACAAATTACATTTTTTTTCATTAGCTAGCTAGCTTTCATTTCAAGGAAAAAATACTCAGTCAATTATAAATGAGGCTGTGCTTTCATTGGAGAGAGAAATATGTAATTTTTTTCAAGCCTCAACCATGTATAATGAAATCTCTCTTTTGAAATCCAGTCTTAAGATATATTTTGAAACATACTGACATTTAATAAAATCTTAGTTAAATTAAAATATGTTCAGTTATTTCAAATCTCTATTTAAATCTAGACTAAAATTCTACACCTCCACAGGAGATATCTTTAGCAAATAGTTAGTATTAACCAATGGTTGTGAAGTGTGTGTATATAAGAAAGAAGAAAATTTGACTACATTCCAATTGGTAACCTGGGTGTTATGTATTATAGATCTGTCAGATGCTGGCTCTTCAAGAGGATCTGTAGCAATCGTATGTCTAGGTAACTAGAAGAGGAATCAAAGACCTCAGGCTGCCATTCCAAATTCAGATTCATGCCCTGCTTTTCTAACTACCTTATGTTTCTGTAGCCCTCGGCTAGTAGTTTACCACAATGGTTGTTTGGCCTCTGTGAAATGAAGTGATTGTCTGAGTACCATCTATTGACTGGGAGTCTATTGAAGAGTCTAGCAAATGAATGATCATGGATAATATGAAACTCTTCTTAAACACTGTCAGGTGCTGGTCACAGTAAAATAGCAGAATAAACTGAAGTTTATACTGTCAATACCTTTGTAATAATTCATTGTTGTCAGTATTGTTAACTCAAGAAATGAAGCCTGTGAACGCAACCTATTGAGGACTGTGATTCAGCATCAAAAAAGTCTCTTCAGTGTTTATGTGGTTTTACAAATATAGCTTTGATTTCCATTGTAAAAACTGTGTTTAATACTAGAGCTGGTGAATAATGAAAGAACTCGCATGTGCGAGTATTATTAATACATATTATTGATAACACTTTGTATATTCTGATTTGAAGTCATCAGGAAAACAGTCACTTTCAATTCCCATAAAATGTTATTTGTCTGGTTCTAATAAATGCTGAACACAGCTGTGGAAGGAAAAACTAGCTAAAAACCTCCTTTTAAAAGTTCACTGAGGTTTTATTTCACATTGTCCTGTTAGATGGTTTTGCCACAGTGTTCCTGATTCTTTTTAAAGGGCCCCTTGAGGAAGCCATTGAGGACGAAGAAGAAGAGTGCCTGTCTGAGGAAAATGATACTATCTCAAAAGAAGACTTTCCATTGGAGGAAAGCTTTTCTGCAGAGTTTGAGCCTGAAAATCTGAGCTGTGAAGAAGTGGAATACTTTTGTAATAAAGGTAATCATTGTAGCCCACCTTTGAGGGAATACTGGCCAAACTGTGTCCAATTGGTCAAAAAGATTTTTTGGTTTAAAATGTACAAAAAGTCCTATGAGTATAGTACCTTAAAAATAGGAAAATAAGCCACTTGCGGGGTTAAGTCTGGTAAGGAGTAAATATTTTAATGTGTTGGAAGATGTATTTGTCAGGGAGGTGAATCATCTTGCCTTTAATGTTTTCCTCCAAGAATGTTATTTTCTACGTATTTAACTGTAGAGAACAGGCTTCAGAAGTCAATTATTATCAGATCCGAAGCTTGCAATGCAGCATGTCTGTGCATTGCTGCTTTGCCTAGGAAACATTGCTAGAAAAACAGATTGTGTCTGTAGATTCTAGGATTAAAATAGAGCTTATTATAGAACTTATTATGCATGGTAGAAAACTAGTGATTTGTGAAAGGATAACTTTTAAAGTTGCAGATGCCTTTTTGCTGCATTCGTTACTTGAAATTATTAAAGATAGGGGTATTTTAGCATAAGTCATACCAATTCATTCTTACCTAGTGTTCAGTCTGCAAGGTTGTGCTGTTTCTCATTCAGCTGACAGAAAAAAGCACACTGTACTGTCATGTAGAACATTGATTTAACCTTCTTCCTGCCAGATTTCCACTTGATTGCTTTGTTGTTTGTCTTCTACAGGTAAGGATGCCTATCAAATAGCTGGAATTGTTGTGGTGATGTTCTTCTCTTTAGTCCACAACCCCCTCAGGCGTTTCGATGTCAATGATTTCTCTGTCTTTCTGTTCTTTCCCAGATACTGACATATGTTTTCTCATGATAGCTTGATATACTTCTGGTTTTGTATTATTTTCATCTGTCTTGGACAAAGTAGAATAAATTTCTTTGAATAGTTAAATGTTTTAACTGCCGATTATGAGTCATTCCTACAGAGTCTTCAGTCATCAGTGGAGAAGGCATGAAAATGTGTTTTCTGTCCTCTGTGTAGCTTACAAACTTTTGAAAAAAAGGCAGTGTTTTGCGCTCTATGTTCTTGACACTTCGTAAGCCATCCTAAGAGATCAAAACAGTCTAGTCCCTGGTTTAGAGTTTAGCTGCTGCAAATCTTACTGTGAAGTAAGAGAGACCAGATTATGAATGGAAATGCTTTGCAAACGGGGGCAGTTAAGTGCTGTTATAACTGTGTTGTAAAGAAATACAGCAATTACTGTGCATTCGCTTGTTCGCATGCCTCTCAGACACCATTTTCCTTAGCTGAAAAAAAGTACTGTTCCTGTTACTGGCATTACTAAATAATTATTTAAACCACTATTTGCATAATTGTTATACTGGCATCTCTTGAGTTCCTTCTGTCAGCACTGGGACGCTATGCACCACTATCAGTTCCTATCAATTTGATTTAGTTATTTCTCTGTGCTTTTTGCTGCATTTCCAGGGCCTGCCAATGGAGATACTTTTGGGTGAAATTCAGAAAAATATATGGTTTGTTTGTTTATAGCAATCAATATTGCAAATTCATGTTGAATTCAAGTTATCTTGGCACTTCCCTTTAATGAACACAACTTTCAGGGAAAACACTGAATCCAGGCCATTATATTAAACAAGATCAGGAGTTAAATGGGAATACATTTAAATCTGAATCTTGATTATCATGTTTTATTAAGGACATCTACTGATTCTTCAAGCTGGGTACCTTTTGACTCCCCAGCAGTTCTTTTTCCAAGTGTGTTGTAGCTATAAAAGGATCTTAAACCTATCTACTGCAACTGCTGCAGAAGAAAAGCTGAAAGGGAAATTTCTGGGGATGAAGGGGCACATAAAACCCCTAATCTACTTCCAGCTGAGGCAGTGTGACAGAAAGTCCCACTTTGAAGTAAGTTGAGAATATCCCTGGAAAAGGGTGGAATGGGAGGCTGGAAATGTATTGTTTCTAATTAATATCTCAACTTCTGTTGAATGTCTTGCTTCTTCACTGTCACATCTTAAGTGTTGTTAGCATGAGGTCACGTACGTTTTTCCATGAGGATAAAACCCAAGAAGAAAAAAACTAATCTGGAAAGCAAATAAATTTCTTTTGTGTCCTTCTCTTAGTTGAAGTGTTTGTGACTGTATTATATAGTAAAAGTGAGACTAGTTCTCATGACTTTTGTCATGAATCTGTTAATCATTCATAACATTTTTTTTCTTTGTAGCGCTTCAGTATTGAAATTAAAACATGGTATGAGAAATAAGCTTTTCTTTTTCCTAAAAAATATTTTTCTTAAACATCATGAATAAAAGCTTGAAAATGAAATATGTACCAAATAGGTTTGAGAGCAAATAAATGCATTCTAATTTCTGGTTTGAGGGCCTGACTTTCTGATTTTTGTTTTGCTCTTTGACAGTATTGGCAGCCTGCAAACCACAGATATCTTAAAAGGAGGGAAAAATAAATGTAAATCTGTGTTTTCTCTTGTGACAGATTTCCTTTTCCTGGAAAATATCAGAATTGGCATGGGAATCCTTTCTGCTATCTCTGCATTCTCCTCTTGCTAGCATAGACCATTTAAGGTTCTAGAAAGTAAGGGGACTTTATTGGATATAGAGTATTCTTCTGTCCTGTCTCTGCATTTATCTTCCCTGGGGTTTCTTTCTAGCTGAGCTAGAACAAGAGGACAAATGACTAGCAGAGCTTCCTGCAGGACTCAAGAGACATGGGCAGCAAGTGGCACAACAGCTGGGGAGGAGATGTTTGTGAGGTTTCACCCATGGTATGTTTTTCATACTTCTGTAGCTATGTAAACCCAAGTATCACCTGAAAATGGAGGCTTTTAACTATGCACGCTATGCACTGAAGGCAAAAATTTACTGAACTCACAATTTATTCAGATGAATGAAAGTAGAGGATGCACAGGTTCACAACTTGATAACTTTGGCTTTTTGACTGAAGAGATTTTCCTGTCAAACTACGCCTGATCATATTATAAGTAGAGAGCAGTCTCTTATTGTCTAAAATGCAAACAGCTAACCTTTATAAAGCCATACTTGTCATTCCTACCTTATTAATTTAGGTTTGCGAGATTGATTCAGCAGAATAGTTGCCAGAATTAGAAGGCGAAGGCAAAAGCCTCTGCAAAGTGTGAAGCAAATTAATCACATTGATTGAGCTACGTGTCATTTTACTTCTCTGTTCTCAAAATTATGACTTTTGGCTATTATGTTTCCCTTCTGCTTTTGCTCATTATGGCTTATACAACAAGGAATCTGGAAAATTCCCTCCCACACTTTTGCAACACCACAAAACCACAATTAACTTTGCTACATGTGAATATTTATTCCTATGTAGTCTTCATTTACATTCAAATGTGAAGAAGTGAACAGTGTTTAGGCATGTAAATATTAAAAGCAAAACCAGAAATTAGCAACCTGCTATTTATCAGGGATAAGTTTAAGCTTGCAACTGTGAATTTTTAACCTTTTGGATGAAGATTCCCATCCAAAAGTGAATATTTTAGAAAAGCCTCAGAATCGATGGCAGTTAGAATTTTGATTTTTTTGCAATTTTCACAGTGAAATTAAAGGAAAGGGAATATTTTGGAAACAGAAAAAATAATCACACGGTCATAGTGTTCTTTCGCTACAAAGCTGCACTGGTCTCAATCTTTGGAATAGAAACAAAAAATTTAGTAGGAGGTAGCCTTGGCGATAATGCATTGGGTTTTGTCGGTTTGTGGTCTTCGAAAATTGCTCTTTATGCTTAGTTACTACAAATATCTGCTCTGCAGATAAGGAGGGTATCTGATGATGCTGTCCACACAAAGCCTATATTAGCCTGGAACCTCCAGTGCTGAAGATTTTTTTTAGTGTCCAGATAGTGGGTATCTGGAATTAGAGTCTGTATCAGATTAAGATTAATTCAGATTAAATTCAGATCTAGATTTATTAGATGAGTGCCAGTATTTAGGTAGTCTGAGTAAGGAGAAAGTAGCCTGTCTCCCATGCAGAACAGTGACAGACTAGATAGCTGAAAGACTAATATAGAAGCTAGGAGATAGTACATAGAGATTAACGTTTGTCTTTTATAGGCGGGAATAAAAAAATCAAGTGATGCTAACAGAGACAAGAGAAGAAATGAGCTGGAGGAATGATTGGGCTAATAAAAGCAGGAGGGCAGATAAAGAAGTGGACAGAAACAGCAGAGCAATACGAAAGCCAAGAAGTTGGAGGTGATGGGATGAAAAGTAAAGAACTAAATCAAGTTAATTTGGGCTATGAAGTAGTTTATCATTGGCTTTTTAGTCTCTGATTGCTGTCATCCTGCCTAGATACCCTCAGGAAAGATAAAAAAATATTCTCATCTGTTACTTAGAAAGTTTGCCGTACTCATATGGAGGTGACACCTCTTCCTTTCCATAAACAGCAAGAATAGGAGCCTGGCCTACTTCGTAAGGGTGGGAACTGGCTAAACAAATTATAGTTCCATGTGACCTTCTTAGCAGAAGTGTTCAATGAGGGATTAACTTTCAAAGGAAAAGTTATCTTGAGCAATGAGAGAGATCACTTGAGATTAGTAGATAGTTAAGTAGCTGTGTTCAGAGAAGGAAAGAGGCCAGAGAAGAAAATGGAGGAAGGACTATGATCAAGAGAGAAAATGTGGGACTGTTTCCAGAAGAAAGAGTCAAATGGAGGAATGTACATATCTGATAATTAGAGAAAGAAGACATATCCATTTCTTGCTGCCATGCTTACCAGGACAACTTTGTTAAATTGTCCTGTTCTTTGCTTTTAGCATGGCTATTATGCTTGTTCCTCATGTTGTAGGCTTCCCAACACAAGACAGCATTGGCACCAGCCCTCAGTGGAAGGAGATTCAGTGGCCTTAACGTTTCTGGCAGCAGGTTGAAAAGCAAATTGCTTCCATTTCCTAATATTAACTGTGCTTCAGTTGGTGACATAGGAAGATATGGGGGATTCATAAGGTGGGATGAAGATTGATTTGTTTCATGATGCACTGCTTTTAGGATCTACAGCACAAACTGCTATGTATGCCTGTAGCAAATCAAACTGCTGATGCGTGGTTATGGTTCCTGATACATTGCTTATTTTTATTTGTGGGGGAAGAGGGGGATGAGAGGAATCCAGTGCTGTCTGACACTCATAAACAGTTCTAAGTCAGCAAGAAGAGAACTCAGGGAATATATGGGCTTCTGCATACTGAGTGTACACCTGCTGCTGTATTCTCGTGTTCTGCTTGGGCAGGAGGGGATGAGCTCAGAACCTGATCAATGTTTTCTGCTCATGTATGGTATTTTGTCACTAGCCTGCCAGACCAGCTTAGGACTGGAATTTTTTATGTTAAACCATGTGACCTGATTGTGCAGCCAGGCTTGAGATTCAGGGAAAAAGCTGCAGTGTGATTCTCCGTATAAGAAAAAGCATATACAAAGCTAAGTTCTTCTGTGCATTAATCTTTGCCTTCATACTTTATGTGCAAAGCTATCATGCTACCATCTATAATACCAGCCAAACTCTTAACACCTTGAAAATTATTTCTGTGTGTCCGTTTTTCCTCTGGAGTATGATTTTGTGTGTGTATGCCTGTGTGCATCTGTGTAAATAGTCTTTGCAGGCATGTAATGACTAACAATATGATTCTTGTTTTCTGTTTCTGGATCAAAAAGTAGATTTATGCCTTTTTTTCTTTCCCCTCCCTTTTTTTTTTTTTTTTTCCAAACCAGAAACCTTTTAATCAATAATGTTTCTTTCCTTTTCAGTAATGGATTTCATGACAAATTTCTACCTCTTTTGCTACAGCAAGTGGAAGTAGGATCAGCATAAGGCAGCTATACCATAATCACTTTGAGCTCAATAAGGAGATCTTTACAGGCAACTTTGTTCTTATTACTTAACGGGATTAAGAAGCTCAGCTCTTTAAATTCTTGCATATAACACTGACATTTCCAGGGTGTGTTTGGACCAGGGAGTTCAAAGAGAAGGAATAAAAAAGAAAAGCCAATATGACTTTGTTTTTTACCTTGCTGGAGGAGCTGTTTGTGCAAATCGCCTATAAGCTTATTGACCTGAATCTTTGACTCCTTGTTTTCTCTGGATTTGGCTGGAGTGTAGACACTGATAGAGCACTGATAGAGGTGATTGCACAGCCCTCGGCTTTGCTTGGCACCAGACACCCCCCCTCCCTGCGCCTGACATTATCTTTCCCTGGCAATACTTCTGTTCTCGTGGAGCTCATATTCCCTTTTTATTTTATTTATTTATTTATTTAATTCATTACATTTTCTTTATGTAGGCTTTCCAAGTAAATGAAGGACACATTAATTCTTTTTGGTAAGCAGCGACAGAAGAGGGCATGTATGTGTGATGGTGTATTTTCATCTCCTAGGATAACAAGAATCTGTGTAGGAGCTCAGAGTGCTGCTCCTTCCAAAAATACAATAGTTACTTCTTACTGACTTGTGTGCATGTTTGTGAACCTGTGTTGGATTCTTGGTGTCTCCAGAGTGAGGATACATTTATCTGTATCCTGTACATTCATCTGTTTCCCATTCAGCTGAAAAAACTAAATTCTGTGCATCTTCCATACTTTTTGTCAGATGCTGAATATGGACAAAGAAAGGAAGGGGGTTCTCAGATAATAGCCTTCGGAGGGTGCTAAGTCAGAATTAGATTGGATCCCAGCAGGATGAAAGGAGACCTTTTTCTTCTGAACATGAGCATTTGCCTTGTGCTTTACCTCTCCTGCTTTCTCATTTTTCCCTGTTACTGGAGCTCAGAGGACCACCTGTTTTCTTGCTAGAAGAGAAAGGAGGTATCTGAAAACCTTGGACTGATTTTTTTCACCATTCACTTGAGAGCACAGAAAGGCTTCTAGAATAACAAGTACGAGATTGTCTATCCAATACTCTTTTCTACTTACTGCTAAGCCATATGGAAACTTCTCAGGCTGTGTTTTCAGTCCAACTGAAATGCGTGTTGGTATTAACATCAACTTTAGTGGGATGAAAATTTGACCTAAGTTAGACAGTCAAACCCTTCTTTTAATCAAGAAATTAAATAACTGTTCATCAAGCAAAAAACTGTATCACATAAAGAAACTAGCATGCTAGTTTCAGAAAGTAAATACATAGATTCAAATAGAAAACATTATTTTAACTGTACAGAATTATAAAGTGAGAGAAAGACTTAAACAGCTTACTCATCTTTATGCAGTTTATCAAAGCAACTCCAGCCTTTTCAGTCAGCACATTTTGGTTGTCTTAAGAACAATGAAATTGTGAATTCTATCACAGCTATGAAGAAGGGGATTATTTGGTTATAACAATTAGTGCAATGTCCCCTTTCTAGAAAGTCACAAAACTTGAACTTGGATTGACTTAAATTTGAGCTCAAATTTGACAGAATATGAATTGCAAATTATCAAATGTAATCTTTTAAATATGAAATGCACAAATGACAAATTTTACCACGTTCTTAGTTCATGTGTATTGTATATCTGTTAATAATTTTAATTATAATGGAGGTCTGTCTTGCCTTTTTTGGTCTAATTTGGTGTTCTTGACACAAAAATTGTGAATACTTTTGAAGAGTTCTGAGACATTCCCTGAGAAATTGTCATCAACCCAGGTTGAAAAAGAGAGTTGCTTGCAGGCTGTGTACTATAAAAGTCAGCTGTGGGGATATTTGCAGTAATTTAACTCTCAAATGATCAGAAAAAAATAAATTAAGCAAATGCCACATTTACAACATTGTTGGATAAATATTGATAAGACAAATATTACTGCTGGATAGATATTTGTGGATAGGAGAAAAAGAAGCATTTATTTATGACTGCTAAGTCTTTTTCTTGGGCTTGACTCATAGAAGTCTAGACTGTTTTAGAAACCATGTATAATACAGCACATATGTGGAAACATACCTCCAGTGATAGGGAATTGGCTGCCTTTGATATTGAAGCATCTGGAGTGTTGAGTATTTCAAATAAAAGCATCAAGCTGTTTGGAACAAGGTAAATTAAAATTTCACTTTGAAAGAACAGATATGTAGTGCTACTCGTTATGTAGCAGTGTGTGGAAGTCGTGAAAACGGGATGTGTACATAATGATTTCAGCTGCACATTATAAAATGAGATTTTCTTGGTTGGATGAAGAATTCTTTTAAGAGGTGTATTTCTGCAGTGGGGGATAAACAGAATTTTTATTTAATTAAGTTGAAATATAAACTTGCAGACTTTGTTTGGGGCATCTAAATATCTTTTAAAATGTGCTTCTGCTGCTTTTCTAATCAAGTGCCTAGAGATATGAAAGTTTGAACCTCAGGTTGGTACTTGAATATGAAGTTCTAATGGGGAAAGGTTGAATAGATGCACGACTTCTTTCTTTTTTTCCCTTTGGGCAGCCAGTATATCTGAATGATACTCATTTGTAGTACTGGTGCCACAAGAGCTGCTCCCTAAAAATTAGTATAAATATAAAACTCATTAATAGAAGGAAAGTCTTGAATACACTTTAGAGAACACTTTCAGTGTTCTGTGGGAAATACCTTTAAATGAGTGATTCTTGTCTTGAAAGGACTTCAAAAGTAAACAGTGCGATAATGAGAACGTATCAAACGTTTAGAGAAAGAGGAAGGCCAGACTCAGTCTAGATGAACTTGCTGCACAACAGTGTCTTATCCCAGGAGAAAAGTGCCATAGCTGAAACGGTTAGAAATAATTGAGACTGTTTTTTAACATGATCACTGTGCTGAAATGTCATTGTGTCAAGATGACATTTTGTTAAACAGAGTGATGATTTTAATATGAACCAAAATAATTACCGTACCATTATTTTGGAGAGTTAACAGCTTGCACACATGTTGGTACTCACCGATACATGGATAATCATAGATCTTTCCTAAAAGTTAGGATAAGAGACAGTACATTATTTCTGACATTTGCTGGATAAGTAATTTTAAGAGTGCTTGGGGCAACTAGAAACATACAGTTATTTCAAATGAGATTTATCCCAGGAGAAATTATCATTGTTAATCAGCATGACAGAAAACAATAATTGCTTGCAAAGAAGCAAAATATTGAGATGATTAATATAATCTGAAATAAAATGCAGTGGATTAACATCTACAAGTGCTGGTTTCTTTCAGGTACATTAGGAAATCGGTCATCTGAGGGCCAGATTTTGCTCAAACTTACTGTAGTTGTAGAATAGGGTGTCTTAGTTGACTTTGGTGGGCTTCACTGAAATTACTTCTGATATACATCAGATGAATGGATAACAGAGTCTGGCAGTGATAGCACCAGATCTCACTCTGTCTCTCTCTCTGTTTCTCTCTCTCTCTCTCTGTCCCTCTCTCTCTCTCTCTGTCCCTGCAAGGCTTGTAGAATAAACCCATTTGCATGGCCCTGTAGCCACTGTAGTTGTTTACCTTGTCCTCACACCAGATGCCAAATATTGCTAAGTATGGAAACATCCATCCCAATTTATTTAGTATCTTCATTCTCAGGGTTCTATTTCCATACCAAAAGCTTATTTAAAGATTGTTTTTTGCATTATTTACATATTTTTTACCCAGAATGTTTTATATCTGCTGAAAACTTGCACTGCCATTAAAATTAGAGACTTCTGCTTGTTAAATATATACATAGCATCCTATAAAAAAGAGGTAATCCACAAGAAGGACAGTTAAATCCTGTTAGATGTCATTGGTATGCTTAATAATAGTGTGTGCTGCCAAAAAGTAAGTTACGTTGAATGAATTAAGTACATTGCATTTGTATTTTAAGTCGTATCTGGTTTGTTTCAGAGTTATGTGAGTGTTGCTTCTGAAGAGAAGCTCCTGGCAATGATTCTCAGCTTGCAGTGTGTTTCTTAGGATTCAAGAGCAAGATTATCAGTGTGCATAAACTGTGTTACTGGTCATAAGCATAGTGATAAAGCAAATAACAAAGGACAATTTTTGAATGCTAATTTATAGTTTCTGAAGCTCTGGCCTCTAGTTCATCCGTGCAGTCTCAGAATCCTTCTTCAGTTGGATCTAGAATTATTGTCGCTGTAGATTGTGGCAGAAAGAAGGAAAGGGCCCCTTCCCCATGTCCCCAAGAAACCCTGCCCCTTTGTGACCAGTCGTACTGGCCTGTTAATATACATAAGGTTATGTACCTTGCCAAATTAAAGTCTACAGTGAGTGACTCCCCAAGTCCCTGCATTGTGTCTGTTTTCTCTTTTGGCAGAACAGAGTGCTACAGGCTTCGTAACAATTTATTTCTGAATTGATTTATTGTAATCGAGAAGCGATGTTTCACTCTGAACAGCTGTATTAGGATGTTAACAATTTAAGTTTACATTTATGCTGCCAGGAAGAATGAGCACAAACTGAATTTCAAACTTTTAATGTTCTCTCATTCTAATAGAAGCTGCTGTGTGCTGTTTGTGACTGGTACAGTCCTTCACCCAAAGCTATTTTGTGTGATGATAAAACCATGAGTGTATGAAGCTTGCACATTTTTCATCTCTTTTATGACCTTATCTTTTGTGAGCGGCTTCTGTGAAGGTATCCTAACTCTAGGAAGCACCTGGCAAACATATATGATATCTATGCTGTGATAAGCAGTTGTGAACAAGAAAGTAGATCTGTCAGTTCTGAACTGTTCATTGTTATAAATACTTTGTTGATTTAGCTGATTGCAAAATACATTATAGGGTGACTAGCAGCTGCTATAACATTCCTAGTCAAGAAAGTTCAATAGTTATATTGTACGAGACTTTCTGTAAGAGCCTAATATTGATAGGAACAACATGGATTAAAACAGCAGGCTTGAGAAGAGCTGCTAACCCATGTGCTTCTTTAAAATGTTGCAACTACTTGTGGTACAAGCTGATTAAGTACAAATTGGGAAGTTTTAATTTGTTAAAAAGATTAAAGTGAAATTACTTGTTAATATTCAAATCTCTTTTCCTACTTGTCAGCATTGTCAGAGACGTTAGAGTTCTCCTTCACACGTTTCTGGTAATATGTCTCTTTTACAGTCTTCAGATTCCCTGACCAACTGTACCACCTTGAATTACAGTGGTTTAGAGTATTCATTTGCATCTACTGGATAAACACTAGGATATTAAAAACCCTTTAACTGTTTTTGAAGAGCAACAGAAACAGTTAATGCTGGTAAGAAAGGTCAAGATGAAAATTTTATTCATATTATGGCATTGAAGTTGTTTGAATAAGACTTTTCTTTTTTTTTCTTTCAGTTAAGCATTATTTTGTGTATTCAGCACTTTATCATAAGGCAGAGATTTGTTTCACCTAACTTTAGCTGGCTAAAGATAGGTTCCTAGTCTAAGCTGTATGTTTCAGAGGATGATTCATTTCATCTTGGACACCAAGAGAGTTCTCATATCTCAGGCATCCTCAAATAGGATGACTCACTGTGGAGGTTTCTCTCTTCCCTGTCTATAGGAGCGACTACATAAGTAATCTGGACTAGCTTAACTTTCAGGCATTGAAGGTCAGAGGAGATGAATTCTGCCCAAAGTGTAGCTTTAATACCAGATATAGAGAAATAACTGAAAGTCCAGTAGGCTTAATTGACTCATGACTAAACATACTATATGATATTATAGATTCTTGCTCATAGAAGTCTTTTTTTCATGCAATAACATTCTTTTAAAGGACACAAGTCACTTACTGATCTCAGTTGACAGAAGGAGAAACTTAAACAGAAGCAGGTTTTGCTTCATTTTAGAGCATTTATCATTGCCGGTACTTCTATACCTCTCTGGCATTGATGGTAAAAAATTATTACTCCTTTAACTTAAATACAAAATGTAAGTGAGCAGCAAAGTGAAGAAATAAGCATGAGAAAAAAAAACAGAAGAATGGGATTAGAAAGGAATCAACAGGTTAGTATCAAAGTGAGTGGTATATATAAGGCAAAACGCACTTGGTTTGACTTGCAAGAAAGAAAAAAATAATGTCCTGGATCCAATTAAATGTCTACACCTGTAAATTGAAGAAAAATGTAATCAGTTTTAAAACAAGTACAAAAAATAGTCTTATTGAGACTGGAGAATAGTCAGTGAATGAACAAAAAGAGTAAACAATGGAAAGAAAATAAATTCTGTAAGGAAATAAACTCCTTTGTGCTAAACAAATGTTAGCTGCTAAAGTAGTATTAAGTAAGGGGAAAGAAAAGAAAAAAAGCTTGTGAGATGTGTTTTGTTATCAGCTCTTGTGCTAAGCCTCCTTTTGGCTTCTTAAAGTTGCAGTGTCTCCAGCACCAGATGGATTGAGTTGCTTGTCCATTTGACCTTGATGCTCAGCTGAGCCTGGGATAGACTTGCATCACTGAAAGATTCTGAAGCCCACAGTAATGTACCATTTGTTGGTTTCACAAGCAGGTTGCTCCAGTATGGAGGGAGAGTAATATGGGGCAACAGGAGAAATCAGTGTTGTGATATTTCAGGTGTGTAATGCATGGGCTTGATAGTCGGTAAATAATAGAAAATATCAATGAAAATAATTAAAAATATTTCTAGATGCAAAACAAAGTTTTCCTTAATGTAAATTCTACACATTTTGTTCTACTCTATTTGCACAGGACATGCATTAATTCATGAAAACTTGATTATGAAAAACACGTAACACCATACTTCATGAAACACTGAAAAAGCAAGTTAATGAAAAGTTAAGCCATCTGCTAACATACATTTTATGATCTTTCCTCATCTCCCAAATACTTAATTACTGTGTGCTGTAAGTTGTATACCTTAGCTGTAATTCTGTCCTTCTTTTGCCCTTCAACCCAATCTTTTCACATAAGTTTCTCCTCCTCTTTCAATTCTAATGGTTTTGTTTGTTTGATGTTCTGGTTGGTTGCATTGATTGAAAGAATGCTCAAATTTGCATGCTAACACCAGGTTTGCATATATTACATCCTGGAAAAACTTTCATATTTTGGAGCTAAAATTTTCTGTGCTTCGACTCTCTCTAAAAGAATTCTTATTATTAATACTTTTTTTTTTTATTGTTGTTGTTCTGATTTTGTCCATAGAGATCTATTGTTTACAGTGGAAGAAAAACATTTTCTTTAGTAGAAAAATTCCATGAAAAGAACATTTTAAGAGCTTTCTATGGTGATTATACAGCTTGAATTAGAAACTCACAATCAGAATTGCTTTTCCTCTGAAGTGCTTTCCATGGAGAAAACTGGAGTTGATCTTGCCGGGTTTGAACCTTGGAAAATTGTCCTTTGTGTCTCTACTATAGTAAAGTAGCTATGAAGGCAGAAGTATGATGGTAAAAATATCTGATAGGTTCTTCAGTCCCACCCAAAAAACCCACAGCTCAATTTGGTTACTATAAAATAACCATACAAATGCTTATTAAAAATAGGGTAGTTGGTTGAAAACCCAAATAATTGCTAAAACTACTTGTAAAGAAACTTTTTCAGTATGTATTTAGGACTGTCTTCTGAAAGATAACTTCAGATTGAACTGAAGCATGTGAACTTCAAATGCCTGGGTAAAATTATACAGTGTGTTTAACAGAAAAATTAGAATAGATATTCATGATGACTTTTAGCTGTAAATGTCTATGAATACACTGGACTATATTTTTAGTACTACAAATATAGTGAACTATATTTCTGTTATCAGAGTCTGGAGTGAATATATTATTGTGTTTGTGTGAGAAGTAGTTTACCAGGCACTTATACATAGTATTTGAAAAACTGTTTGTTTTATGAATGCAAGGAAGAATGTGTTATTACAAGACGTTACATGTGCACATGAAGTTTATAGTGTTTCTATGCAATCATGTACTTGAAAACTCTGGGTCACAATCTTATCTGGTATAAATATAGCTCCAGTGATAACATATGGGGATCTGGCATGGTTTGTTGTAATCACATTTCTTTACCTATGTTGCTAATAAAAGCTCTTGTTATCATGAGTGGAGAAAAAATTACAAGTTACTGCTTAATTGTTGTGCTTTTTGCTCCTTCTTGCTCTCCTTTTGGCAAATCAACAGTCTGATTTTCAGATTCTAAAATACACAGCATTTGTTTTTTAGTGTTGCCACTTTTCTGTGGGACACATTTTTTTAAAAAGTTGGCTTCAAGATTGCTAAAAAAGTATTAAACCATAATTCAGTCCTTTTGACTGATTTAGTTAATTGTGTAGATTGATTTTTTTTTTTTTTTTTCTTCCCCATTCTTCATAGTGTCTTCCTATGGAAGAGTTTCTTGGATTGATTAGTAGTGAAAAAAAAATGCACACTACAAATGCAATAAAGTACTGGCCTGGATAAGCCCTTGGAGATGTCATTTAACACATTACTGTGGCCAGACTATTTTGTATTAAAACCTGAACCCCTCATCTCCAATGTAATTTTTCGTAGTGGTTATTTCAAAGTATTCTTGCATAGAGCTTGCCTAGAATCTTTGTTTAACTGAAATAACTGCACTTTCAACAAGGAATTCTTAAAATAAAAGTTAAATGGTAATCTCTAAAAAATTAACTTTATGATTTTCCTTGTGTCCTATATACAACCTTGTACTGGATAGTTAGTGAAGACAGACAGATGTTCTCAGATACTTCTGGATGGTGAAAATTCTAAAATTTATCATAAATGTTGCATTTCTTTAGATAAAGCTTGATAGGGAGAAAATTATCATAGAGACTTGCTGGTAGGTTATGACCTTTAAGGGAAAATTCCTTAAATGCTGAAATACCACAGAGTAGCTCTCCACTAGTTGCCCGAAAAGCCAGAATGTTTAGTGTACCATATTTTTGTACTGCGTGTCATTAATCCACAAAGTGTATGAAGCAGTTAGGTGTCAATTCAAGAAAACACAAACTGAAAGCTTATGTTCCTGGGGGGTAACAAGCTGATTTGTTTCTGTCATTTGTGCATACAAACTTAATGACTTTTTGTACGTTAGTTTACAGAAGTAGGTGCAAGTTGTGATTCTGGTTTTTAAGCATATGGAGTAAACACTGATTTCCAAGATTTGTCTCTCCACAGAACTGGAAGGATTGGGTATTCAGGGCTTGTTTGAATCACTGAGAACTCAGGGATGTTTACGTGTCTAATAATTTTATTTTTTTTTTTCATTTTCTCTCTGTTTATAGACATGCATGTGTTTTCACTTACAGATGAAAGCAGTTGTTTGGATACTGTAGGATCTCTGCCAAAAAATCATTATTGAAATATGTCAATACTGTATTTCTTTGATTGTTTTTTCAGGCAATGAAGAAGGCATCCAGGAGGCAGCAGAATCAGATGGCGATGCAAGGTCAGAGAAACCAGGGCAGCTTGCTGTGGAGACTGAAGACTGGGATGGGCCAGGTAGGAAAGAACAACTGAAAGCCAGGAGAAGTTTGTTAAACTAGATTCCAAGATTTTTTAATATTATTATTTTAGTAGATGTGTTATGCTTTGCATTGATTTTTAATGGACTATTCCTTTTATGATCCTTCGGAGTCCAGGATATTGATGGATAAGTGCTAAGATAAAATTCTTCAGTATAAAATGGTTTTGGCTGTACCATTGTGTAGATTGTTCAACATGAAATGCCTTACATATCTGCTTGATGTAAAGGAAAATGTTGCTGCTGCTTCGAATTTTAGGATTAAAATTTATCCGTAAATTCCCAGTTCCATGGTGGTATTAAGATAGAAACTTTTCTGCTCTGTCTTCTGAGGCCAGAAGACCAGCCACATGCCTGTGTCTCTTCTCAAGCTTTGTGCCTACATTTAGCAACATGTTGAGTTTAACAAATAGGTCTACCGACATTTTCAAGGACTTTGTTCACCTGTTATAGGCTGATAGAAATCATTTAGCACACCTTGTCATTTATTTCAGTTGGAAAAAAGCCTCTTAGATTGCAGTCAATGAAGTGTTAGAACTTCACATTAAAACAGCAATTTATGGTAACATTTTCTATTATACACAATGAAGATGGTGCAGGCATAACATTGCTAAGATATAAGATGTGATGGTAGCATGGCAATACTTTCCAAGTATCTGTTCAATATAAATATGTAAAAGCTCCTTCTGTTGTGCAGTAAAAGAACCTAAGACAAAGGTGTAAATTGTATTTGTCAATTAGGTAATTCTGTAGTTGAATTCAATGCAATGTTTTCATGGGTATGGACCTTGGAATGGGCCTTAAAAATCCATTATATTGACTATCTTTTAATAGTGCTGTTAGAAAACGAGCATCTGAAGCCAAACATACTCTCAGAATAGCTGTATCTCTTATGGAAATTTTCCTTTAAAAGGATGAGTGCATCAGAAAATAGTTCCAGAAGTGTTCTATCAATAATTTATAATGCAATAATAATATTTCATTAGAAAAATTCCTATATTTCAATCACATTTTCATCCTTGCTTGATTTTGCAAATTACTGTATGCTCTTCATGAAGAGAAGAACAAAACTAATGGTAATTTTCTGAAACCAGTAGCTGGAAAATATAATGCAAACAAAAATGAAGACATAGGATATCTAATTATTGTGATGTCATTTGAAATGTTTTTAATGATAATACACAAATAAGTTGATATTCTATATAAATCATTATGGTGTTATATGAAAACAAGATTTATTATTATAATACACAACAGTACATTTAAAATAATACAAAAGACATCTTCGGATGTAGCAGAATGACCTTCTCCAGCTTCATAGTAGACTTAAAGCTTGTCAAGTATTAACGTATGACTTGTTTTTACTTTCATTGTAAATAAACTCTATCTGAAATTGGTAATTTTTTGTTTCTTTTTTTGTTTGTTTTTAGTGTATTTCAACATAGTTGAATATGCTTTTTGTGGGCTCTTACTGCTTTTTATATGAGCTATCTTATACAGAAGTTTCAGGGGTATGTTTTATGACAGTGTGGAGTAAAAGGAGTATTTCTGTTTTGTTGGGAAAAAAATCAGTTAAATGGTAAGATGTTTGTATTTCTTGTAATATTTCTTGGTAGCTTTGACATGGGTAAGGTGGAAATCGAAGCTGAATGTGGGAAAATTTCTTTTTACTTCAGAAAACTGAGGACCACCAACATGAAATAACAGCTCTATTTTATTTAAATATTGGTTCTTTACAAGGGTATAATATGTACAAAGAAAGGAATGGATATATACCACATGCCATACTCTCCATCCTGCATGCTTTCTGAAATAAATTTGGTTCTATATTGATATGGAAAAAGAAACAGTCAACAGAAGATCATTTTCGAACATGCAGTACAAAGATAACTTCTTTCAGATCTTTGGAAAAAAACAAAACATGAAATATTTTGCTTATTTAAGAACATATTTTAGTACAGCACAAACAGAACCATCAAAACCTTTTCTCCAACAACTTTACCAAATTGTAGTAGAGGTGCTGCCTTAAAGAGCAGATGACCATACATTCTTTGTTATCTGTTCTGTCTCTGGTCTGCTTACTGAGGTGGAGCTTTCTTAGAATCCAACAATGACTGTGTTCTGCATGATACAAGTTGTTGTCAACTGATAATGTGAACTGTGACAACTCAGGATTCGTATAAATAATAGAGCGATTCTGTTATTTTAATATTTTTTTTTCTTTTTTTAGCACTAAAGGAACATAATGTTATTTTCAGAGCCAGTAGTTGCCAGGGACTGAAGTTCTGCGAGTTATTCATTAGCAACAACATACTCACAGATGAGTCAAAATTAAGCCTCTGGCATTAATTAGAGTTTTATTTTGTTTGAAAATTTGCATTGTTAAATGGTTCGCATGCATTCCCAAGCCTTTGTAATTAGAATATTTTTATGAAGAAAAATCTAAAGTTAAATGTGCTGCAGCTTCAAAGAGTTTCTGCTGAAGCAATCTTTCAGCTCACACATTCTTGTGACCTTCACTGACCATCAAGGAATTGCAAAGATAATGCCTGCTCTGTGGAGTCACTTTGAGTGTTACCTGAATGTTTTTTAAGCTATCCTCAGTTTTCATTGGTTTTGTCCTCATTCTTTAAAAATTGTTTTTAATGAGAAGACTACTCTGAAATAATGGAAACTCAGGTCACTAAACTGTATATGGACACACAGTAAAGGACCTGATCCTTTTTCCATTACAGCCAACAGCAAAAGTCCAAGAAATAGAAAAAGTCTGCAAAGCAAGACTGAGTTTAGACAAATTTTATGTCAAAAGACTTATTTTTTTAAATGTGGTCATTTTACAGCCTTAATTATACCTTTTGCTATCAGATGGATGTATATAGATGTAGATTAATATTGTTCTATAGCCTTTGTATTATTGCTAGGATACCAGTGCACGTGAGGCCAGTCATTAGTGTTTTAACACATAATGAATAAAAGGCAAATCTCCTGCGTGTCTTCTACAGACCATCCATCACATGAGAGAATAGGATCATTCCGTTTTCTACTGAATATCTGTACTATGTGAGAACAAAAACCTCCTAAATTTCAGAACTGTGAATGAAATACCCTAGAGGTTCCGTGAACTTTCCAAGATCTCTGAAAATTTTAGATAGCAGGCCCCTCAAATAAAATATGTCTGAACCCAATGTGAGGAAATTATTTATTATATTCCATCTTGAGAGATAAAGAAAAATTGTTTACAGAATTAGAAATTAGTGCTTGTTTATCGTCCAGTGGTCATGCCTGTATTGGTGAGTATAAGTTCAGTCCACTCTAGTTGTCGTTTTAAGAGACAGCAAATATGAACTGTATCAAAAGAGAAAAGATTTGAATGAAAAAGTGTGAATCAGAACTAGGAAGTGCTTCACAACAATTTTTTAGATTTTCTGAAAGTGAAGGTGATATTAACTTTACCTAGAAGAGAATTTAAAAAACCAGAAAAATCTGAGTTTAAAATGAATGGAGAAAAAGTGGATGTAACCAGATGCTAGGAACTGTAATACCTGGCTTAAAGAAAAAAAGAAAAAAGTAACTAAAAATCTATCAGTAGTTTCATTAATAACAGTAAGATGACATTTTAAAATGTGGTAAGAAAAAATCATTGGTAAAATTGGTATTGATCTATTACAAGTCAGGACTCTTGATAGTAACAGGGAACGGGAAAAAGGGTAGAGTAATTTAAATATTTCTAGTCTGCTTAAATCATATTTGTGGTGGAAAACCTATTTATCTGTAAGTGATGACTGTACTTCTGTTCCATCAACAACTGATCAATGTGTTCAACCTGCTAAATCCTAGCTAATGTAAGCAATCTGATAGTTTAAATTTAACTTCTTTAGGAGCTAGGTGGCCCACTGTCCTAATCATCAGTCTTCAGTTTTCAAAAAAGTTTTGAGGTGATTTGGAAATTCTAGAGTAGTAAAGGAAACAAATGTGTTCAAAACGGGGTTGGTTTGGATAATGGCAGACTTGTCCACCTAACAGTGGTCCCATTGGAAATAATTGGATACGCAATGCAAGACCCTTTTAATAAAGGGGGATTACTTAGAATGCCAATCCATATAGGTTTATGGAAAAAATGGATCTTGTAAAAGCAACTTAATATATAATGGTGAGCTAAAGTATATTAGTTCTTTGCTGCTGCTGTTGCTGGAATAACTTGGCATGTTAGCTGCAGCAAAATTTTAATTTCTGTGTAATTAAATATGAAGTCTTGTGCTTACAATAAGGTAATAGCATTTTTACTACAGAGGGCAGTTTGTCTGAAAAAATCTTGGGATTTAGTGAGCCAAGGCTGAGCCCAAAAGAGGAAGTTGTGGCTCAAGGATGTGTTTGGGTTCTCAGTCTATCTTGCTTGTCTGGTTAGCAGTCCTGTTTGATGCCAAAACGGTTCTGTCTCCTGCATTCACATTTCAAGAATGATGTTAAAATTTGAAACAGGTTTAGAGGAGAGCCACTAGAATGTTGAAATGACTGGTATTACGAAAAAGTCTAGGTCCTTTTCCTATTTATTTTATCAAAGAAAATATTAAAGGAAAACCTGATTACAAACTACTTTAAATTCAGAGTGAAAATCTGATAACAATGGGCACCTCTTTCTAGCAAAAGTATCAGAAGATTAAATGGACGATGAAGCTCCACAATTTCAGACACAAAGAATAGATTTTAGTGCTTAAAAAGTTAATTATTGGAACTTTTTATGAAAAGTCATTTATCTGTCATTAGAAATATTTACATTCAGGATGAGATACTTTCCTAGAGAACATGATCCAGTTCTGTCGCAAACACTGGATTTTTAAATGGGGTAGATTCCACTGGGGCAGAATTTAGACTGGCTGACTGTGATGATTCCTTGTAACTAAAATGGTATGAGTAAATTAATATATAATACTTTTATAAATATTGTACTGTTTGGATGCACTTATAATGAATAATTACTAGCACTTCTCTACACAAGCAACTCCCAATTTTTATTTTTCCAGTAGCTGTGTATTCAGGGTGTGTCAAGAATGATAACTTCTGTGTGCTCTTCTAAATTCTGTGCTATTATTCTCTAGTGATGGAATAAAACAATACTGTAGAAGACATCCCATAACTATTCTGTGAGTAATACGCAAGGGAAAGTTCTTTCACTGTAGACAGATGGGTCATAATTTTCTAATTCTAAGTAAGCCAAAAAGCTTTTCAAAACCCACGCCAACATCCTGTGTGCTCAGTTCTTTTGACTTTCTTCTCACAGAGGTCCAATAACCAGTGGGTGTTTCAGCCATCGGTGAAGCTGTATCTGCCTTTTAAGACAGAGAAATATTCCAGTGTTAGCAGTTGGGAAATTCAGTATAGGGCATTTACAAAGGTTAAATCAATGCCACTCAGGAATCTTGGTTCTAAAGAGGAATTGGATCTCTTTCTTCTTAATTCACATGCAGTGTACTGGCAACTAGATTATCCTGATTCCCTATGTGAACTCATACTTTTGTAGCCATAAGGAGTACAGCTTTCTTGCAGAACGCGCTGATTTTGTGAGTTGGATAATCTTGAAAGTCAGTCAAGCCAGTCTCAGAAATTCTTTTGAAATGTATTTGAATTTTTCTTAGAAAGTGAGAAAATGTGATTTATCCAAATATCCAAAATGGAAAAAAAAAAAAGACCTAAACCTCTCATTTTCATTTTATGGTTGTATTATGTATTGTTTTATGTATTTTTATGTATTGTTTACATTCATCCCCACATAAAGTGAGTTTCCCATGTGTAAAATTCTGCTTCCAGTAAATCAACAGAACTTCTGCTATTGATAATAGTCAAGCAAGATGAAGTCACAACTCATGTTACATCTCAGAAGACTCATCATAACTCATATACGTATATCAGAGAATTGTTGAAAAAAGTATGAAGGATAGTTAAATATAGCACAGTATAGTTTCTTTTAATTACTAAAACCAGGTTGATATTTTTCTTAAAATGTACCAGAAAGTTTAAGAAAAATAGTAAACAGAAAATTAAATAGCGCTTTAAAATAATGATATATTGAGCTATGCTGCTATTAATATTTAATAAAAGATAAAGAGAAACAGGCTGTCATGTGAATTCTGGTGTATTGCTTTAGTGAGAGGTGGATCAGAAAGGTTCTACTGAACATCTGACATGCCAGGTTCACATTTTTACCTGCTGGAAAAGGTAGTTTGAAAATCTTTTCTGAATAGATTTTCTGTAACCATTCATAAGAATCACTGTGTATTGATTGTTGGGTTTACTCTGCAATATTATACTCCACTATAAACAGTTTGGGTTACAAAGCAAAACTGTATAATATAGATTGCAATGGTTGGTAGACCACTGCAAGATGGAAACAGACATTAGTGATAGGTTTTTTTTTCCCCCTTTTTACTACTTCTTATTTTTTTTTCTTTCTTTCTTTTTAAACCAGTCCTAAGAAGGACTTGGAGATTACTGTCCTGATTTCGTTTCTTTTTTGATTGGGGAAATGTGGTAGATATAAGATCTTGGAAATGCTATTTGATGTAAATTAACAAAAATCCATGAAACATAGTTAACCATAGATATAGTCTGACAGTAAGAAGAATATTGTGAAGAAGCAGAGGAAATCATAGAACGACTGTGTGTTACTCTGACAGTGAATCGGTATTATCTCTGCTATCAGATAATGCAGTTATCATTAATTTTCACATTTGCATTTCAATCTTTGGAAGGAAATGACTCTTGCCGGATGAAGATAAGAGCTCTGTACCACTATAATGAACCATCATTTTATCCCGATGCTTTGTATCCATATGAAAATGAGGCTGGGTGGTGGTGTGGTATGTGAGGAGGGGGTGGGGGGGTCATAGAAACATTATAACAAAGTGTCAAAAATCACTACAGACTTTTGGAGCCCTTTATGAAACAAGAGGCAGTCTAAATAAATCTTCTGTAGTGAAGTGGATATTGGATTAAAAGCAGAGAGCCAGGCTCCCATACCAGGGTTGGGAGGGGACCTTGGAGGAGCAGGGGAAGATTTCTGTGGATCTTGATCCAGTTTCCATCGCTGGTATGGAACTAGGAGGAGGCCATGCGGTCACAGAATAGCAAAAGTAAGGGTGTAACGGTCATCAAGTTTACTCTTGCACTGCGAATCTTGTTTCGACGCTTGAATACTCTTACGGTAGGTGAAGTAAATGCTAGTGGACCACAGACTTCATGGGTTGGTTCCTGATACTGGAGCTGTTTTAAGAGGTCACCACACCTGTGTGTTAAATGCGGGATTTCAAATAATTTTCAGTCTTCTTTATAGATCTGATCCAAGTATTCATGGACTGTAGTGTTCCCAGACCACTTCCATGTGTAGCCCAGATTTGTGTTGATAACCTGAAACTCTACGTGTGGAATTCTGCAAGGCATCATTCCATTTTAGGTCTGATTAAACCACTGTTCCTCAAGTACTCTTGTAATACATTCAACTTGTTTAACCTTTATGGTGTAGTTGTTGCCTATAACTTATGAACTGCATCCATATATCATTGGGACTCACTGCCAAATGTCTGCTAAAAGCTCTTGAGGTTTGCCCACCTGTCCTGTTTTTGGGTTTGT
Source organism: Numenius arquata (assembly GCF_964106895.1). NCBI lineage: Eukaryota > Metazoa > Chordata > Aves > Charadriiformes > Scolopacidae > Numenius > Numenius arquata. The sequence goes on from NC_133578.1 coordinate 57,595,250, forward strand.
TTTTTTTTTGTAACAAAAGCTGTGATTCTTGTATTATCAAATGACTGTAGGAACTGATATTTAAATATATGATATCTTAAAATTTCTTCTTGATCTATAAGCTGGGACCATTTATAGGAGCACTGGGATATGCATCTTGCTGTGACCAGCTGGGATTGATAAATTATTCTGCTGGCTGTAGCAGCTGCTTCCTCCTGTAGACCTTTCTCAGGTCCTCACCTCTCTGCTGTTATGTGATGAGCACATTCCTGCCTCTTAATGAGAAGATGCAAGGCTAAGAGCTGTAAGGAAAAATAGGCTACACCTGTGTTAGCAAATTCAGCAGTGACAGCAGCTGAGTAGTATATATTTGTGAAGGTTAAAGCGTTCCCTGGCATGATTTTGGTTGAGGCCAGCTGACACTCTTCCCAAGCAGATCCTAAGGTGCAGGAGCTAAAGCGTTGCAGGGAGCATTCTCCTGACGTAGTTTGTGTACAGTCACCTGTTTAAAGGCTAAGGAGGCCTCCCAGCACATAAATACGGCTGTATTTGGCCTTAGTGCCCGGAGCCGTTCTTTGGCACATGTAATTAACCTTCCTTTGCCTTTAACAGACACTTAGTACAGAAATGAGCTGCTCTTCAAGGCAATTGATCTTGTTGGTGGACTGCTCCCTGTACAGCCTGAAAGATGAGAAAGTGGAAGTGGCTGGGTGAACTCACATGGAAGTAGCAACCAAACCTTTGCTGTCATCTTTCCCATGAGCAAATTTGACTTTTGTGGGAAGCAGGCTGTTCTGTGACCCACTGTGCATGTGTAATAGAAAAAATCAAGTAATGGGGAGAATTTTCATTTTACAGACACACCTGAAAATGAAAATGTCCACACATAGACAAAATGAAATGATACGCACTAGCCAGATATTGTGGTCACCAAGGCTTTTAAGAGAAATTTGAGGTGTAATACAATTCCCCTAAAATCATGTGACTAGGCCGTACTAAATTTTGAAAAGCAAGACATATTTCCTGTCTTGATGCCACTTGTTATGGTGACTTCTGTAGCATCCCTTTCATGATTCAAGGTGCAAATATAGTAGGATTCTGTAAACTTGGAGATAAGCATTACCTCATTTGACTTGCAACTTAAAATATCAAAAAGCAGTGAGTTCATCACTGAATACTGGAGCTCTTGTCAAGCATTCCAACTGTTTTGTCAGTTGGGATGCCATTTCCTTATCATTGTTTCACACAATTAACATATATATGTGAATTTAAATTTAACTTCAAAATTAGTTGCTATAGAAATGAACTTAGTTTAGAAGTAACATTTTTTGTATGTACATTTCACATTTGGAGAACTTTAATTTTATTTAAACAATTAGCTTTTTAGAATATTTTCAAGTGCAAAACTTCATTTTTATGCTAGGCAAAATGCTTCAGAAAAGTGAAACTCTCTAAAACTTTCAAGTCTATTAGTTTTTAGTTTGATGGAATTCTTTTACTATTCCCAGACGTTTATTTACTCATTTGTGAAATATTTATTTGACATATCAAGGCTTTTCATTTTCGGTATGTTAGATGTAAATTATTCTTCGGAAACCACCTTGATCTGCAAGTGAGCAAATTCCTAGACGAGGTAGACTTGAAATTGATCTGGTATCTTCCTAAATCCTTTTGTACTTGTCGATGTCCAGCATGAGGCAAAAACATTGGCTTGACTCGTAAAAGGCATTGAACTCTGAATGAAAGGTGATACACATAGAAATGTATTCTATTTTGATTGGCATTTATGTTTCAAGCACAAAAGACTCCTTGTTCTCTGAAAAAAGTTGATAGCTGGGAAAGGCATGTGCAAGGGACGAATGATCAGATTCACTAGGTACTTCACTTTGGACATGATACACTATATAGTGGATATTATGTAAAGTACAAATCCCTGTAGGTCACACAGTGAAGGACTCCTAGTCTGTGATATTCTGCAGGGAATCAATGAACATCTGCATTACAATACATTGTTTCTTGTAGTTTCATGCACCAAGGGACCTGCAGAGGCTGGCAGAAGGCTCTGCACTTTTCAGCTGTCTCCACTGTAGTTTGGTCATAAAGGCAGTATAACACCCTGGTAATTGCAAAGGACTAGGAAACAATGTCTGGTTTTGGAAACAGATGGGGTGAGAATCAAAAGGAACATGTAATCAGTCCACAACTATTTTTTTCTTTGTTGTGTTTTTCTCATTAATTCAGCTAAGATTATTGCACGCAGAATACTGCATAGCAACACTGGCTTGAACCATGGAAGGGTGGATGTGTTAATATATTGAACTATATACACAACATAGTGTTATTTACCATGCAAAGCTCTAGTCCTGGAGTTGGATGCAAACACGTAGTGAGTGGTGCTAGTGACTTTATTTCTTAAATTGGCAAGTTTCAGTTGGCTTCAGTGATGTATCCTGTGTTCTGCATATCATTAAAGAAAATATTTTGATTTTCAAAATACATTTTCCTCCTACCCTTTGAAAACTGCTTTGTTTACTCTCTCTTAAGACAACATAACATAACAGTTGGAATAATATAACTAAACTGACAAAAACGTTATCACCAGGAACCATTGTACCTCCATTCAAAAGAACCAGCTTTTGCTGAGAGTAAAAAAGTTAATGTGATGTGTGAGTGACAAACTGGATGCTAGTATTTACCCAAAAAATTGCACAGTTCAGAATGGTTCAGGTCGGAAAAGGGACATTGCAGTCATGGGACTCATGGGACAGAGTCCTCAATGCTGACCTTGACTTTCTCAGTGTCTGTGCTTAGCTTGGTGAGACCAACTTAGCATGCATTTGGGTTTAGGTTTTTAATTACCACATTTCATTTTTTAGGGTGCTTTACTGTTGCATGCTTAAAAGAGGGGTATGGATTGAATACTAGATCTTATTTTCTCTCCTTGATGTAGGCTTCAAACAAGGGTGTCTGTAAATGATCTTTGTAAAGTGCAATAATGGTCATTGTACAGAAATGCTGCATTAAGCTCTTTTACGGACTCAGCTCTTATTCACCAACATGGCAAATGTAAGCATCGTTGTCTTAATAGCATCAGACATAATTTTTGTTTAGTTATAAAGTTTTTAGTTATTCAGACATACTCTAATGGAATCAGAGAGAAACTGCAGTACCAAATATTCAGAAGTATTCAGAGTTAAAACTAGTCATGTACCTCAGCTGATATTTGGGTATGCAAAAGTAATAAAGGTTAAAGCCTACGTTTGGAAAGCTGTAACTGCATAGTGGCCGCTGTTCCTAGTTTTTCCTGCAGATAGCTGATCAGCTTAGACCATCTAAAACAGCTGTGTAGAGAACATCTGAGCTCCTGGTTTTTTTGTTTGTTTGTTTTTTTTGTTTCCCCAAAGATTTCAAAGGCTTCCAAATGTGCTTTTTAATAATCAGGGCTGTTTTAAAAATATATTTTTAATCTAGCATATTATATCATACTTGTGGATTAGATGCTTGTGTATGCCTGTTTTGCCAGTGTGGGCAATGAGCCCAGTGTATCTGTTGCATCTTTTATAATATTTTAGGAAAAAATGAATCAAATTGTCCCATCATAGCTTACTCTTTCTCTTTGGTCCCCTTTGTCTCCCTCAAGACCATTAAGAAATGTATTCAAGCCAGAAAACCTGAACAGCCATACTTGACTTCACAACATATTCTTGGAGATTACAGATAGAAAAACTTTCCAGTATTTTACATAATTATGTTTTGAGTGAGTATTGCAGGATTATGCAGTGGCATATTGTTTGTTATAATAAAATATTGTCTGACGTATTTCAAAGATTGAGGATAAAGCTGTAAAAATCATATTTTACTTAGACAAAATACTCAAGGTGGTCTTGAGTAGTCTGTGCTTCTCTGGTTTTATGGCAGTATAGTTGTCTTGATTTTAAAGATGCTTTATGAGCATAAAACCACAATGATGGATTATTATAGATAATTTAGATAATATGCTACAATACTAGATAATATACTACAATGTATACTATGGACGTAATGTTCCGGAGGGTTGTGTGTATGCATTTTGGACTGGGTGGTTCTTAAAGGAGACTGAATTTCAAATTACATCATTGGTTAAAAAAACCTCCTTCATTAAGTTATCTGAAGTTTGATACTTACACTGTGGTGCCAAAACCACTAATCAGTTCATAAATCTTTGGCTTGCATATATAAATAAATACTAGTTCTCACAAAAAAATTGAGAATATCTGGGCAGCACTCATTGTAAACATTCGCTGAGACTTTTCTTAGGTGTAATACAGTCCTGTTTTCAAGGTTTGTGTTATGCAGCATTGTCAGTGTTCATATTGTTTGTTGTGATCTGATAACATATGTAAAATTTTAAACTTTATTTACTTAATACTTTCACTGTTGTGATTTGTACTTTATGATTTTTATTGACTTATTCTCAGAAAAAAAGCCCATCTTTCCCCAATTACAGAATTGCTTAGCATTTGATATTGGCTACTTTTTCAAAATATATGTTGGATCTCAACTTTTCACGGAAATTTTCTGTAAGAGGTGCTTACTAAATATATGACTATCTCTAGCAGCAGAAAAAGAAAAAAAATACAACAAAACAACAGATATTTTGGTGTGTTGCAGTCCGATAAGAGCTAGCATTTAGTTTAATTACTATATCGGTAACAAATTTACCATTGAATTTTGAGCTTCTTCCAAGGAAATTATTTTTCTCTCTGTTGTCCTGCTAATCCTTGTTTTAATAGTTACGATTTCCTTAGTTTTCTCTTCTGTATCTTCATGCCACAACGCGTGAATCATCTGGAATCAAAAGGTATGATAAGATTGTTGACAGGGATGTGAATGGGAGAGGAACAACGTAGAATTTAAAATGGTATATACGTGGCAGAGGACATCTTCAGGGTACACTGGAGAGGAGCTGTTGCATATTGCTATGGCACCTTCAAACATGTTATCTGACAGAGCAATGAACAGTGAGGAGCGCTGGACTCTGTCCTACATGATGCACGAAGTAAGCTTCAGGTTCCTTTAATAACTTGCATCTGATTACAGAAAACCCGTTCTCCTTGAATTCTGCCTCTTGTCAATATGTTCTACAATGTCATATGCACATTGACAAGCATAATGTAATAGATTAGTTGCTCTACTGATTCATTGGTCTCACATTGTTCAGTGTTCTACATACTGGGAAACTCCGTCAAGAAATTAAATAATACTCTAATAGAACTTAGAAACTGTGATTCTCCCTACTAAAAAGCCTTTTGCCATCTGCTTGCTTTTTAATTTTTCTCATAAAAGAGACAAAAAATCGCCTGAATATGTAGCTAACCATGGCACATTACTTTCAGCATTTCTCAGCTTCTGGGATCATTGCCCTATAAAAATGCTACGTGCATTTCCCCAAAGCTTGGACATATCATGACGCTTATCTGAAGAGAAAAATGATATATTTTTAAAAGAAAAATGCTGACCTAGTTAGTGAGGCTGAAACCATTCATTAATTAGAAGTCATAATTGCAATTACATGGTAAAATTAATTTATCACGAAAATAATCCTATCAGTTTTCCTTTTTGGAAAAATGGAACCAAATGATTTTAGCAGCCCGTATTGCTTAAGGCTGATATTACGGTGATATTGGTTTAGAGTGAATAAAGTAATCAAATTCTATTTTCAAGATCTGAATTCTGAGACTGCATCAGTGATAGTTTATATATTATATGAGATTCACTTGAGTTGTAATTTTGTAATTACATATAATATATAAAGCATATATGCACAGATAAATGCATAAAAGGAAAATAGTGTGCTGAAATTTAAAAAGAGTGGATTGAAGATAACTCAGCACATAATATATAGAAAAATTCATGTAATATGGCAAATATGCTACAGTGTATGAAACTCAGAATGCCTTTTCTACCCTCAGGCTATTTAGACTTCCTTGATATTCAAATCTTAATGTACATTAAATGGAATTTAAGGAGGTCCACCTTGCTGGACCTCAGGCAGACTTAGCAAGTAGTGCTCCTTGGGGATACCGCTTTATGTATATATTTGCAAAGATGTTATAGCCATGAAATATAGTCCTTTGATGACATCATAACTGTGAAATATGACTTTATTTTGCTCACCAGCAGTCACAGCTTTGCTTTATCTATATTAAGCAGTCTGTATGCATAAATAAAGAATACCAAATACTGAAGCTGACTGCTGTAACCTAACAAGGCCACCTTCAGTTGGAGTATTCGTCACTCCCTGGGTTCCCCTATGTATGTCAGGGGACTATTTGTAGAGTAATATGCTGTCACTTATCAATGAGTTTATGTTGTCTTCGCTCCAGAAATGTGGTAATAAGCACTGTGGATACTCTTAGACAGCTATATGTCCAAATTCAGCAATTAATTATGCTAATCTAGATTTCAGCAGAGGGCAGAAGTTTATTATTTTATGTCAAAGTAGCCAGATTTGGTCTTTAAATTTAAGGATCTCAAAATGTTTCATTAACATTTCTGGTCCTGTTGAAGTAGATAGAAAAGTACACATTGATGCCAGTGGAGCTAATACCTAATCTAATAATGGCTAGTTAATGTATAAGTGCATATATTGTTTGCATAAGACTCATAAATATACTTTTTAGCAGAAAGACTGTTGGCCACAGTCATCAGGGAAGTGTTCATCTGCCTGGACATTGTTATTAATGGGAGATAGGAACAAGTATACTTTGGAGCACTTGAAAATATCATAAGTCTCCAATAAACACCCTTCATAGAACAGTGTAAGAAATACATGCTTTAATCTATTTTTCCAGACTTACCTGGCATTTGAAGACAGGATCAATAAGTCTTTTTTATTTGTATTTTTTCCTCTCCAGGTAGTGAGAAAAAAAAAAATCTACTTTTAGAAGAATGCTTTCGGTCTTCTAGGCTCCCATTTTGCAAAGCATTTACAAACTTCTAATTTAATGCATATAAGCATGCCATTAAACAAAGAACTACTCGCATGCATTAAGTTAATCACCTATGTAAGTGTTTGTAGGACTGCGGCCTTAGGTCAGAAGCTCTTCCAGGAAGGAGCTGCCTTTATCGTTGTACTTTATACGTACTCAGCAAACTGTTAGCTTGCATAAATTAATAGGGATGCAAATGGAAGCAACGCTAAAGGCCCCTTTCCACTCTGACAATGTAAAAGGGCCTTAAAGGTTAAGTAAATTACTTCAGTAAGACCCAGAATTCTGAATACAATAAATAAGGACTTCAAATTGTAACTTCTTGAGTTTCTGTTAATTACAGAACATTATTTTGTGGATTTGCTTGATTTTTTAACTTCCTTCCTATTTTGAAATGTTTTTTATTAAAATCCTTAATATGCAAGATGTCGTGAGTCATATGTACTTTTTAAAATGAATAGTTTTTTTTCTTTTAAGAAGTAGGAGCTAAATCTTGAGGCTGATGTTCATTTTCATTTCACAGTGACTTCCTTGTCAGAGGTGGGATAGTAAGGTCTTACATAACATTATTTTTTGAAATGATAACTCATTTGTATTCTGCAAACCTTTTTTTTTTTATTTTTTTTTAATTTTTAAAAACCCCATCATATTTCTTGGCTCTGATTACAGCTGTGAAATACAGTCTTGTGGTGGCATAATGCACATGAGTCTTGATCTTATTTTATTTGCTAGTAGTAAGATTTTTGCTGTAACTGTATATATTTTTGCCGTAACTGTATATATTTTTGCCATAACTATATGTAGGAATATACCAATATTATGAATTGAAAGGAGAAGATAAAATAAAAAAGTACCATAAATTTGACTGAAGGGGTACTTTGAAATACCCTGAGTGAAGCATCAGTGTCTCTTAGATTCTTCTTCTGAAAATCAGTTGAATCTACTGCCTATTATTTTAATTATTAGCGAAGTCCAAGCAGTATTTCAGAATTATGACCATTGCTTGGTGATTTTCTCAAGTGTCAGCTGAAAACTAAACCTTATCTTAGCAGTTAAGGGGCATAAAAGAAAATTTACCCTTTTAAATCTCTTCTCTGTACAAGTTTCTTAATTGTGGCTCATCCTGCTTATATTTTTCATCAACTTTATTTCTTCAATTTTTCTTCTGTACAGACACTGCGTACTGTTCACCTTTTCCCTTCCTTATGCAATATTTGTAATAATAGAACAAGTCCATGTGTGCTGTTTTCAATTAACCTTATATGTATGTGTTGTGAGGTAGAGGGCATGAGATTTTTATCTGAATAAATTTACTTCATATGAAGACTGTAGCACCTGAGCTTACATGTGGTTCTTTCCTGTAATCATGGCCCAGTGGTACTTACCTGTTGTATTTGTCATCCCCACTGTTCTGCCGACACCTGTGTTCCTCTTCACACATGTAGACAGTCACAGCATGGTGGCTATCGTGGTGACAGTCCAGTGGTGCTTACTGGAGCAAATGTCTTTACATTTTGGTTGCTTAAAAATCATTCTCCCAAAGCGCATGCAGCAGAGAGGCAGTTTCCCCAATGTACTCGTACACACGTGCTGCAAAAATGTCATTTTCCTCGTCAAGTTTTGTTTCCTTAACAAAAAAAAAAAAAAAAAAAAAAAAAAAAGAAGAAGAAGAAGAAAGGAAAGCTTTTTGTTCTTTCTGTTCCCTTTTGATCATTCATAATTTCTGATCATCTCCTTTTATATTCCTGGTCTGATTTTGTTCATGCTCTTCATTTTTATTCTGCTCTGTATTCATTCTCTTTCTGTCATTTATTTCCTTTGATTCTGTTAAAGTCCTTTTTCCATGTGGTGTGTGTCTTTCATATATTATAATTATAAAATATTTCCATTTTCTCCTCAAGCACTCCAAATTTATTTACCTAGCTTTCTAAGTTTAGATACTGTTTCCTACAGTATTTATCATGGAGAGTATAGAGAGAAATGAGCACACTATTACTATTCTTGGCTTTGCTGTATTTTCAAAGAGCATCTGCTGGTGTTCGTTTGATTTTTTTTCCTCAGCTATGTATATAACACACGCATGTGTATCATCAATTCAATGAAAACACCACAGAGAAAATGAATTTTATGAAATTGGGAGGAAGTTTGCAGCAAACACTGGATTATATTGGTGTTATATAGCTATCTCATCAAAAGGTAGCAAATGCACAAGACCTTTTGCGCTTTTCAATTTGAAAGAAAATGATTTCATTAGAAAAAAAAGAACCATCACTCTGGATGTTGGAGAATGCCAGAGCCTGATGAAACCAGCTGAAGAGACAAACTGAGTGTACGGATGCAGATTAGCCTTCAGAAGATGAGGGTGTAAAAGGGATTTAATGGTAGGATGGATTATAGAAATCCTTGTAACAATGTTAAATAATTATAGTTCCAGCCGAGATCAAAGCAGTGCTGATTGAACCCCCTCAAGCTGTTAACACGGAGTATCTTGAAGAAAAAAAAAAAAAAAAAAAGGAAAAAAAAAAAAAAAGCCCTCAGAGATTGGTCAGCCTGCGCTGACAGTGTCCTCTGATCTGGGGAAGTTCTGGCTGTATTGAAGGTACAACTTGTGGGGGAGGGAAAGACGGAAAGAAGAATTTGTCAGTCTGAGTAGCTTATTTGGGTGGGTGTTTTGTTTGTGGGGTTTTTTTAAGGGAGGAGGAAGGGGTTATAATCAATGTTACTGGAGTTCACACCCGGACTGAAATTGCAGTAAACTTGTACACAATTGGCCTCTTTCCATATTGGAAAAAGGATTAAATTTCTTTAGCAAAACCCTGGTCTGTAACAGAAAATTATTAGACTCTTTTTTTTTTTTCTTTTTGTTTGCTCCCTTTTAAACTACGGTTCCTATAAACATACCTGCCCAGCAACAACTATTAGTAGCGATAACTGGAAGAACGCCTTTGTTGTAGTGATATTTAGCTGCAGGCAGGGAGTACAGTTGCTATGCCCATTCAACAGCATTAAACATTTATTCTCATTGCCTTGCCTTCCTGGCATTCATGCCTGGAGGATTATGCTTATGCCTCTATTAATAAAAAAAGAGAAGTCAAAGTTAAATCCATACGGTTTGGTGGCATAGTAACTTGTGGCATAGCCAAAGCTTTTCCTTTTATACAGCTGTCTGTAAAGTGCAGCACATCTAGTTTGTTTCAAAGGGAAATTTATAACCTTGGCCATGTTGAGGCGTATTTCCAGTGATGGCATCTCTGGTGTGTTCAGTTGCAAATGGAAAGCTAGAGGGTACAGCAGATGAGTAATCAAAAACAAGGGTGGAAATGACACCTTACAGACTAGATCCATCTGAAGGAATGATTTCATTTAGCCCACGATTATTTTGCTCTATGGTTTGTGCTGGGACTGTAGGTGAGTGAGAACAACAATCACTGAATGGGCATAAAGCTTAACAGCTGTTGGATATCTCATCTTGGGCATAGCCCTGTAGAAGAAAAAGGTGCTTTGACGAGGCATCATCACCCAGGCAGGAAGACTGCAGCAGCGTGTAGGTTTTACTGGTGAGTGGCCTGCAACTGACCTTAGACCTGCAACTTTAGAAAGGTTAAATGATGTTTTTTTAAGAAAAAGGACTGCAAAATTGTAGGTTCCTGGAAATGCCAATATATGGAGAGTCTCCCTCTCTCTAGTTCTGTGAATACATGCGTATGGCTGTATGTTTGGACAAATGTGAGTACTTTGTTTTCTGGGTATATCCAGTATACTCAATGCCAATCAGAGAGTATCTGAAAAAACTGCTTTATATTTCAGAGAATGATGATGCATGACCAGACCAAACCCCAAACTTGTTATCTGATGGCCATGTAAGAAGCTGTAGTAATATTTTCTGGATTTTATAGGTAAAAGTTTGTATTAAATGCTACTGCTCTTTTTAAATCTCAAATATTTTGATATTGTTTTATGAACTGTTGTGTTTGACCTGTCTAGGGACTTTGCTTAGCCTGTTACCTTAGGTAAGCCACTTCTTACTTGCTTGCATTCTGAGTAGTCCATTATGTTCAGAGGGCCTTAAATAAATCTGTTTACCTTGGGTCAGGCATGAAGAAATTTTAATGGCACCGTCTCCAAGGGATTTTGTGGCTATTTTCTTTAAAAGCGTGACAGTCTTTGCAGGCATCTCGAAGATGTCCAAGTTATAGGTACGGGTTCTGTGGCACTGTTGTCCTCACCAAGTCCTATGAAGAACATGGCAGTCTGTGTTCTGATGATCCTCTGGAGCATTGTCTCACCGTGTGGGGTTTAATTGTGTAGAAAGTGTTGTGGCTAACCTGAGCTTTCCTGTTGAAGGTGTGATCTAAGACAAGATAGAAATGATTTTGCAGTAATTGCTGAGAGATCTTGGCCAAGATCTGCAAAAGTTATTTAGATATCTAACTAGTTGATATATAGTGGTTTGTAAAGTTAAACATGTCTGCAGGAGCAGGGTGTAATTTTTAATCAAACAGATTATTTACACTGCTGGATAGAAATAGATAATACCATTAAGTGAGCTTTAAGGTAGTGGTGTGCTGGTTCAAAACAATTTGGCATCAATTAAGCAAGGGTTTTAAAAGACAGTAATTTTAAGTGTGAGCTTAACTGGGATTGTGGAGAAATGAAGTTCTGGCCAGGGATTTCACAATTCCAATTTATAAAGAGACAATTTGAAGGAAGGAGTTGATGCTGTTTGGACATACAGATATGTTATTTTTATGGTATAATTTTGTATGTAGTGAAAACTGATGTGATAAATGCTTTGGAGAAGAAATCACTATGCCAGCCTGTGCTAACAAGTGCTGAACTGTCAGCATGAGTTTTTTTATACTGTAAATAGGGAAGAATAGTTGCTTTTTGCAGATGGAAGATAACAAGTTTTATCTATCAGTAGCAAAAACTGATAGATATGTTACTACTATTATAGTAGCAAAACTAATTAAGGCTGTGCATTTAGTTTATTTGAGGGTGATATGCGCAGGGTTAGTAAGAAGAGAGGGAAAAGGAGGAGCTTCTGAAACTGTCCTTTTAAGGACAATGGTTGAAGGCAGGAGGGGAGGAGAAAGGAACCTCTTAACTTAGAGGAAGAGTTTCATGGTCAAAAGGAATGTGGCCTTCAGAGAATGTGCAGAATCCTTTATTTTATTTTTTTTATTTTTTCTTTTCTTTCCCCACTGTCCAGGGTTCTGCTGGTGCTATCAAATATGAATAATAAAACTGGGAATCAACAAGAAGTCTTAAGTTACTCCGTCATCAGTCTCTTCTGCGTGATATAGTCATTCTGTTTGATTCTCTCTTTTTCTTTCCTGTTTCAGATTACCAATGAAGAATTAAAAAAAAAATATATTTTTCTTCTCTCCTCCCCCTCCCTGCCCCCGCCCTTCCCTGTTGCTTTCTAACCCTTCCTGAAATTGCAGAGGAAGAGTTAATAATGTAACCAGCTATAGTGCGTGTTACCTACCTGTTCTCACTTCTTCTTCACACTTAAAACCCCTTCACAGAGGATTTTAGAATGGGAAAATGCTAAATCAGCTCTTTCCCTGTCCTTGGCTTCTGAGCTTTTTTTGTCATTGTGCTATGGAAAAAAGGATCAGACTCCAAACCTTTAAGCAGTAGCTGCATTTGGAAATAATCTAAAGTAAAGAGATGTCTTTGTGCAATAAGGAACATCATTCTTCCTCTTTGTGTTCTGAAATGACAAATTATTGCCCCTTGACAGTGAATTTGAAATCAGATAACTCAGCCTTACTGGATGATTTTTATCTCCAGAGTCCGTGTAAATTTGTTGTGTGCTGTGTGTTGTGCATACTGTTTGCAATAGGACAGCACAACCTCAGAGATATATCCAGCTGTATGTGGATTACTCAAAGATCTGGCATTTTATGTTACCAGAGGGGAAAAAAACCCAGTTAGACTTAAAAATTTCATAGTTATTTCCAATTGACTTCACTATTTTAAACCTAAATTGTTCTTCTATTTAACATAACTTTCTACATTTTTATTTAGATTATGTTTACAATGTGAATGGTTTTAGCTGTAAGTTAAAATATATGTGATAAAGAAGGCAACTTTCCCCTTCTTTAGTGTCCTCCCTCTCCAGCTAGTCTTTGTACTTCCAGTTATGAATACAGTGTAAGGATTCCAGTTGCCGCTCACTGGCTGTGAAAACACTGGAAAAGGAACTGTTAGTGTTGCTGTCCCTTTTGTCATGTTTTTCCTCTTTATTCCTTTTTTATTAAGACATCTATATGGAGAGGAAACAAACATTTTAGGCCTTGGTTAAATAAGTGTATTGGAGATAGTTATGGCTGGTATGTCTCATCCATTGGACTTAGAGATGAATACTTGTAATATTTTTTGGATTTGATACTTTTTAAGTGTGAGGTTTATCACACACATTAAAAAAGCAGAAAGGAAAGCAGTTGCTTATAAATTCCAGATTTTTGGATGCTTTAGTTTGTTTCTGAAATTTTGCTAGGAAAAATCTGTCTTTTCTGAAGAATTAGTTTCCTTTTAAATTGATGTTATGTCATTTTGATAACATCTGAAATCTTTATTTGAATCTCGTGCATTGGGCAGTGTCCTACACCATGTGGTAGTTTATATATGGCTATGAACTAGCAAATATCTCTCCTATCCAGATTTACATTTTTTTGTTATCTATCTGGTAAATTATAATCGAAATTCCACAAAACCGTTTGGAATACAAGCCAAAATGTACTTTCCAGTCTCCAAGGTAGGATTTAAAGCTATAATTTGAAGATGACGTTTTGGGCGCTGGCCTTCCTTTGAAGTTGGTTTTTTTTTTGGTAACTAATACTTGTTTACGTTTCTGAGACAGGCACCAATCTAATCTAAACCTTTCTGTGCACAAATACTAGAAATTACTTTCACAAATTCCCCTGAATAGTTTACTGAATGCTAATTGTAGTCATTTCAGATGCTCAGTTGTTGAAGCTGGTCACATGCACGTGTCGTAGCCCAACACTAACCATTCTATGATGCTCAGTGGATATTTGCACGTTGAAAGGACAGAGCATGCATCAATCTTTTCTGTTTTCCGTATGTACCAGAAGAGAACAAATCAAAAGATGTAACCTCATGTGATTTTTCATACCTGTTTCCCATAATATGTTAACAACACTCTAAATATCTATCTTGTGCATGTATTTTGAAATACATTCACTACCAACCGCTCATTCTTTCTGTCATATCATTTCAAAACATTCTTTTTAGGTCACCTGTTAGATTTATGAATTCTCAGTAAGTGAAGTAGGACAGATGCTCAGCCAAAAAACCTCAACCAAACAAAGGCACATCTGAAGACTTAGTCCTCACACCTGATGTGTAGTTTTCAGTGGCTATATGGTGGTATACTGACAACCATGAAATCCTACTGTACTTAACACAGATATAATTCATTTAATCTTCATAACGCTGTACTTTATTAATAATCAATGTTTATAGACTTAGTTTTAATACAGAAACAAATCACCAAACCTCCTGTTCTTTTTCTGTACCAAATTCTCATGTTTGAAAAGCAGGGTTTAGAGAATGGCTGTTGTTTCTTTCTTATAATTATGAATTCAATTTCATAGTCAAGCCTAGCTATATCTCAGATATTTCCCTTCAGTGAAGTCCTGCAGCCACGTGTAACACTACCCACTTCCCACCCCAGTCTTCACCTTGAGTTTAATGAGGCTTTTAAGTCAATTTAGATGGTCTCCTGAAATTTAGATTATAATTGAGCTAGTCTAACTGAGGTAATAATATGGTTTACTCTGCAGTATGGCTGCAAGATAAGTTTATGGTTGGACTCGATCTTAAGGCGTTAGTTAAGACAAGTCCTATAGGTTCCCCTTTTCTCCTGGCAGACTCTTCGCTGTAGCCCTCTTTATAAGTGAAAGGGGAAGATTAATGGGAAAGCAGTTGGGGTGTAGGTTCTTCAGGGGGAAGGTATTGTCCTGTTTATTATTGTCTCTAGAAACAGCATCTTCCAAGCACTGAAAAGAAGATTTGGAGATTGGGATGCCACGTAAAACAGCAAACATTCCTGAGATACCAGAGCAAGGTCTAAGGGACTAGTGGAAGCAACTTTTTGGTCTTCTGAAACTGGTGAACCAGAAAGCTCTTCATGATGGATGTCTGTCTTAGCCTTTCTTGTTTTTCAGAATCTACTTTGCCACTTCTGCATCTTAGAAAAGAGGCTGCAGATGAGAATGTGGTGGGGTGGCACTGACAGAGAACAAAGTGTCTAAATTGAGTGGTGGCTCTTGAGGTATAATGGGAAGGATTTGGCCCTAACTGGCACACACACTATTCAGAACTGTGTGCAGTAATTGCAGTGTGCAGCCTGTGTGGTGTTATACTTTCTGTGTCTCTCCTTTGGACACATCTTCTAAATTGTCACTAGACTGCCTCAGCAGCCTAAACTACCTAGTCTTTTAATTTGCCTTGCTCAGTGGCTTGCTTTGGCTCAGGAGAGACTAACCGGGGAGCTGGCAGTGCTTTGGGTACACGCATTTCTTTTCATGATTCAGAGGTCTGCAGCAACTCCATCAAAAATAAAAGAATCCTTATATAACCAAATAAAATGTGAATTGAATACAAGGTTCTTGATTTATTTAAAAACATTCGCTAAAAGTACTTCATTTCTTTTACTGCTGCAATAAAATAATTTTACAGTTAGTAACATATAACTTACAGGAGTGACAAATTTGGTACTTAAAAAATATTTAGGTTAAAAAAACCTGTCACTTCTAGTAAGTCATTTTTAGAGTGTAATCACTTTAATTCTCCTCTCTAATTTTATCACCAGGAGACAAGCTCTGAGCCCCCTAACCTCCTGTAAAAATCTTCATGCTGCTGCTTGTTGTGGCTCCCAGTTGGAATGACAGAACGGGGATCAAGGCTGGCTTGGCTGATCTAGGAATGAGGGGAAACATTTCTTAGTATCTAGCAGCCTTAGTGGTAGATAAACATCGTTAATGTCAGGTCACTTGAAGTCTAAGTTTAACATAAACCACTAACTTGTCAGGAAATACAACATGAAACTTAAGACATGTTCAACTTGGTCTGGAAAAACTGTAAGCATATAGTGGCAGTAATATTGTACTGGCACAGTTGTTGATTTAAAGAGCTGTTTACAGCCCTGCAGAAGACAGGCTATTTGAGCTATACTCGGAGTATCTGTTCTCTTAGAGTAGTCTTACGTAGTTATGGTACAGCAAAGTATGATTTACATTGTAGTGTTACAGATTATCGTCACTGAGGCAATAGCGGCCTGTGAGGAGGGGAGTACAAAGTCTCAGTTGCAGGCTAATCCAGCATCACTGGAGTCCAGAAACAACGTGTCCTGCTCCTCTTTGCTTCCCCCCATGATTTTCATGCCTTAAGAAGCTACCAAAAATGAGAAGCTTTTTAGTCCACCATTCATGTTTATTGGAGTTTCATAGACTTTTGGGGTTTTGTTGGAAACTTCATCAGAAAACTCAGCCTGTGCTGGGAAAAATATCTAGGAAGCTTTTTATTTTACATAATTTTATGGTAGGATCTCTATTAGAAAATACAAGAACTTCCCTTTTGCTTTGAGCTCATATTTCAAGGATGTGAATTTTTCTAGCTTTTAAACACTCTTCACTCCTTCCATTATATTACTCTTGGATTTTGTAGTTCTGAGATTTGGGCATCCAGTTAGAAAGGCAGAGAGTTGAGCTCGTGTCTGTACTTCCAGAATTGATTCTACTTCAAACTAACTGATTGTCTTTTAAGAAGATACACAGAATTCTGGGGGAAGACACAGGAATTCACATCTCTCTGTCCTTAGATGAACCATAGCAAAGGTGCCTTGTATATCATGCATTCTTGGCTAAAAATTCATCAGTATCCACACAAAAAGTGGCTAGAGAGTTTCCCCCTCCCTTTTCAGGTATGTTCCCTTTTAAGAAGTATTTTTGGAGGCAAGAGATGAGCAGTCTCCTAAGGGTGAACTGAAATGGGAGCCAAGTGTTCTGGTTCCTAGATCAGAATTTTTATGAAATTATGGTCACCATCACAAGTTCCATCCTGAAAGCAAATGTGTCAGCTGTGCTCTGTGCTGTACTTTGCAATGTTCAGGTATGTTCAGTTTGCTCTGAGGGTAGAACCTCTTTGCTTTGTCTCTTTGAATTTTGTTAGATTTAGAGGGATATTAACCCACCACCCGAGAATGCGACTGTGTTTGAGTTTACACACCTATGTAATCAGAGTAAAGAGAGTTCTAGATATATGTCATGATAAGCAGCTGCTGAAGTGAGATTTTCTACATCCTTTTCTTCGATGTTGTTACCTATATTCCACTGAACTTCAATTAAGAACTAAATTATTAAGTCTTGACCCTGCCTTTAGTTCTGATTTGTATTGAAAATGTGTTTTACATATCGGAAAGAGAAAGCATGAATAACTGACATGAGTTATGAATAAGAGGAAAGTGGTGCTTTTTTTTTATTTAGATTACTATGCAAGACATTTTCCTTTCACTGATAATGTTTTTTAAATGTAATCAGACTTTTTCATCCAGGAGAGCCTTGATTCGGGGAGACATTAAGTATTAATATATCAATTATTAATTAATATTTATTAATTAATAACTATGAATAATACCACTATTTAGAATCATAGAATAATTTAGATTGGAAGATGCCTCCAGAGGTCATCTAGCCTAATCCCAGCTCAAAGCTGGGCTAACTGAAATCAGGTTGCTTGGGACCTTGCCCAGTCAAGGTTTAAAGATCACCAAGGCTGGAGTTTCTACAGACTTTCTCGCAGTGCTTAATGTTTGGTTTGCTTGCTTAGCTGTTCCCATGTTGGCCTACCTTTTGCTGTGGAAGTTTTTAAAATTTTCCTTTATTGCAACTTGTGTCTGTTCCTTCTTCTCCCTGAGCACCTCCAATAGGAGAGTGGCTTTGTGCTGACTTTTCCCTCCCATTATATATTTGTATACAGCAGTTAAAACCTCTTAGTCTTCCGGTCCTAACTCTGATCTTCCCAGTTCTGTCAGCCACCCCTTGCTGCAGTCCCTTGGCAGTCCTGTGGTCCTCCACTAGACTCATTCCAGTACACATGTGTATGTCTTGCTTACTAGACTCCTACAGAGCCCAGGATGCAACTGGCCTTCATTGCTGCAAGACCACACTGAGGATACATCTCCAAATTGTCTACTCACAGGCTCTTTTTAGCAAAGCTACTTTCCAGTTGGGCAGCACCCAGCCTGGACTGTTGCATGGGGCTAACCTGTCCCTGGTACAGGACTCGGCATTTGCCTTGGTTGAAATTCACGCTGTTTCTGTCAGCCCATTTCTCCAGGTTGCTATGGTCCCTCTGAGTAGGAGCCTTGCAGTCCAGTGTTTCTCAGGTGCTCCCACCAATCTGATATCATTTGCAAACCTGAAGGATATTCTTTCCTATTGTCCAGACCTTTAATAGTGATGTTAAAAAGCATTGGCCCCAGAATTGACCCTTGGGAGATGCCACTAGTAATTGGCCTCCAGCTGGACTTGCTTTGTACTGCTGTTCACAGTCCTTAGATTCAGTGGTTCAGCCAGTTTTTTACCCACTTTTTGATCTGTCCACCCAATCCATATTTTACCAATATGTTTATGAGAATACTCTGTGGAAAGCCATTCTAAAGTTCAACAATATCCACTGCTGACCCCTCACCTGCTGAGCCACTCATCTCATTATAGGAAGCAGTGAGGTTGGTCAGGAATTATTTGCCTTTAGCAAACCCATGCTGGGTGTTCCCAACCACCTTCTTGTCCCATGTATGCCCAATCATGACATGGAGGAGGATTTGCTTCATACTATTCCCAGGAATATAGTTTGGGTTGAAAAACCTGTAGTTCCCTGGAACAACCTTCTTACCTTTCTTGATGGTTGGTGTAATGTTTGCCTGTTTCTATTCATAGATGAGCTTCCCTCCCCACAGTCTTTACAGCATTTCAGAGGTGATGGAGAATGGATTCATAGTGACATTGTCCAGCTCCCTCATCATGCTTGGATGCAGTCCCTCTGGTCCCATGGACTTGTATATGTCTGATTTTCTTAAATACTCCCTTAGTTAATCTTCCAGTCCTGTAGATCAGGAACCTGGGAAGCCTGATGGCACATCTTAGAGGTAAAAACTGAACTGAAGAAGGCATTTAGTGCCTCGGTCTTTTTCATGTCCATTGTCACTGTGATCTCTGTCCCACTGAGTACCAAGCCAACGTTTTTCTTAATTTTGATATTTTTTGCCCGTGTTTCTGCAGAAGTATATCTTGCTGCCCTTCAAATCTCTCCCTATTTTCAACTCCAGGTTAGAACAGCATTTTAAGAAATACTTAGATGGTCTTTTTAATTTTGTCTTATCTAAATGTAGTCATCTCTAAGTGAATTTAAGCTAGTCTTTAGTCAATGGAATGAGATAAGCACCTTTACTCATTCCATTTTAAGATAGTTATCTACAAGAAAGGGGATAATTTTGTCTCTTGGAACATGTCTCAGTTTACTACAGACAGAACCTGGATGTGTAGGCTTATACTTGACATCAAACTTTTACATAGTAGAAGTTAGTCTTAAACTGTTAACCACAGTTTAAATGGCTAACTTTTGATTTCTACTTACGCTTCAAATAAAATATGTGCTTAAGTTTTCTCCTGAATTGAGAGGTTCCACAGTAATGTCAGAGTAACAGATGTAGGTTTTCCCATTTGGTTCTCATGGTAATAGTTATCACAAAATCATAGAATAGTTTGGGTTGGAAGGGACCTTTAATGGTCATCTAGTCCAACCTCCCCAGTAATGAGCCTGGACATCTTCAACTAGATAGGATTGTTCAGACCCCCATCCAACCTGACCTTCATTGTTTCCAGGGATAGGGCATCTGCCACCACTCTCGGCAACCTGTTCCAGTGCTTCAACACCCTCAGAATAAAAAAACTTCTTCCTTATATCTAGTTTAAATATACCTTCTTTTAGTTTAAAACTATTACCCCTTGTCCTATATCAAGAGGCTCTGCTGAAAAGTTTATCACCATCTTTTCTGTAGGCCCCCTTTAAGTACTGAAAGGTCCCAATAAGGTCTCCCCGGAGACTTGACTTCTCCAGGCTGAACAACCCCAACTCTCAGCCTGTCCTCACAGGAGAGGTCCTTCAGCCCTCTGGTTATTTTCGTGGCCCTCCTCTGGACCCACCCCAGAAGGTTCACATCTTTCCTGTGCTGAGGGCTCCAGAAGTGGACACAATACTCCAGATGGGATCTCACCAGAGCAGAGTTGAGGAACAGAATCACCTCCCTCAACTTGCTGACCATGCTTCTTTTGATGCAGCCCAGAATACCTTTGGCTTTCTGGGTTGTGAATGCACATTGCCAGGTCATGTCCAGCTTTTCATCCACCAATACCCCCAAATCCTTCATGGCAGCACTGCTCTCAATCCCTTCATCTCCCAGCCTGTACTGATACCAGGAGTTGCCCCAACCCAGGTGTGGGACCCTGCACTTGGTCTTGTTGAACCTCATGAGGTTCACATGGGCCCACTTCTTGAGCCTGTCCAGGTCCCTGTGGATGTCGATCACGCCACTCAGCTTGGTGTTGTCTGAAAACTTGCTGAGGGTGCATTCAATCCCCCTATGTTGTTGAAGATATTGAACAGTACTGGTCCCAACATGGACCCCTGAGGGACACCATTTGTCACTGATCTCCATCTGAACATTGAGCCGTTCATCTGCATGTTACCATCCAACCAATTCCTTATCCACCACATGGTCCACCCACCAAATCTACATGTCTCCAATTTGGAGAGAAGGATGCTGTGAGGGGTTGTGTCAAAGGCCTTATAGATTTCCCAGTAGATGACATCCATAGGTCTTTTCTTGTCCACTGGTGTAGTCCCTCCATCATAGAAGGAGACTAGATTATGCTGATATTTCTGTTTAATTTGAAGGATCAAGAAATAAGACTAGTTAAATACAAAAAAAAAAGTAACTGGGGACAAATTCTGGTCCTTAAACTTCAAAACTGACATTTATTTAAATGTATGTTTAATATTTTTGTTTCATATGAAATGTATTTGAGTGCACACTGAATGGCCAACTCTAATAATATCAGGGAACACTTTCAACAAAGTCATCCTTGTCCTGAGACTACAGAGAAGCACTACCAAAATGTTTCTGAATGGTTTATAGGGAGGTTATTTTTAGTTAATTTACAAAGAAGAAAGAAAACAAAATGTCCTAAGATTTGTTTCAATACAGCAAAAAAAACCTTATGAATATCTGTAGAGTTAAGGTATCTTAAATCTTATTTTCTTCTTTCACACAGAAAGTTGTCTCTAAATTTGAATAGAAGAGTTCTTTCTACCTTGCTTGAAATGTCTACAGCACAGACTGAGCAACTGCAATTGCAGTTATAGTCTTTGAGGATGGTAGGTTATCAAAACTCTGGAAATCATGGTCATATCCATAGGATATCTAAATAAAGATAAAACAGTAGATATATTTTTCATATTTTTTGCAGATTTACATCCCACTCTGTGTGTAAATTCATCACTCCCTGGGGCTTTTGAGGCTATGTAATTAATGTTTGTAACATGATCATTGTTTGTTACAAAAATAATCATGCACCCTGTACCTCACTAGAGGTACAAAGTCATCAGGGATATAAGAAATAGTTTTTCTACAGCTTTTATATTGTGTTGGAGCCCTATTCAGTTAAAACAACCAGAGAACAGATCTTGAGATTAAAACAATGAATTGGTTTGATGCTGAACCTTTGATATTGTCTCTATAGGGCTTAAATATGTAAAGTGGAACATGTTTTCAAAAGCCACCACAAGTGCCTGAGTCGGAGACTCTAGGGAATGGCATCCAGTGAGCTGTTTCCATTATGACATTAATATACTGTACAATGCAGTCCACTTTTCTATATATTGGATGCTATGTGATTATGTTAGTCTCATTTTCTCCTGGAGCTTCTTTTATTAAGTTGCATAAATCATGAGAGCACAGTAGCCAAGAGTCACTTGCAATCCTGCTTGTTCACCAAATTCATTGCAAGTAACCGCAAGCTGAATGATTATTTACTAGAGGGGTTATGCTTGAAAGATGTAGTAGAGGATTTTTTGTTGTTGTCTGTGGCTTACCTTAAATGTAAAGGCACTTACTTCATTAGGCTGATGTGAATAGCAAGCTAATGCTTCACACTTTGTTAAAAACTCACATTTGAGGGAGTCTTAACTAAAGTTACTCTATTCTTCAAACTCTGATGTTTTTGCAGAGAAAAAGAAGGAACATTTGAAAGTGTTGTGTTAGTGTTCGATATTTTTCCCCATCATCTCCCTTCTCTTAGGGTTGTTGTTTCAACTTGACATCTGTGCATTGATAAATGTAAATTCTGCTTTAATAACAGTTGCATGTGCAACTGCTTGTGCATCAGGATGACAAAATATGGTGTATATTGTCCTATCTAGTTTATCTTTTACGTTAATTTTCAAATCAGTATCTTTAATATAGCAACGAGTTTCGTAATAAGGTTGCTTCATACAATGACATTACTGAGAAATCTAACTCGTCTTTTTTTACTGAAAGTTAACTTAAGTTCCTAGACTATTTAAAATTAAGTCTGCTACATAAAACATGTAGGGAAATGATAGATTCATAAAATTTATAAATTAAAAGGCTAGGAAAAAACATCCAATTTGACTAGGTGTAAAGCAAAAAGTATACTTTAGGCAGTACTTAGTTATGGTTTGAAGCACAGCAATAGCCTTAAAACAACATCCTATCCTATAATAATTCATGTTGGAAGGGACCTCAGGAGGTCTCTGGTCTAGTCATCTTCTCAAAGCATGGTTGGCTCTGAGATCACACCAGGTGAATTGGATCTTTAAAATCTCCAGGGATTTAAAAATAGTAAAAAGTTTCTCCTCATATCCGGTGTGAACCTTTCTTGTTCCAATTCATGTCCATTTTTTCTTGTCCTCCTGGCATGCATCACTGTGAAGAGCCTAGCTCCACCTTCTTGATGACCTCTTGATATTGCAAGGCTGCTGTTAATACCCCCTTGAAGTCTTCTCCAGGATGAACAAGCCCAGGTACTTCTCCATCTTCCTTAGCACCCTGGGTGCTCCAGAAACCTGTCCGTCTTGGTGGTTCTCTGCTGAACTTGCTTCAGGTTGTCAATATTTTATAACAGAATGCCCAAGACTGGGTTTAGTATTCCAGATGTGGTCTAACAAGTAGAGGGGAATAATCATGTCCCTCAGTCTACCGGCTGTGCTCCTGTTAATGCAGCCCGGGATGGTCTTGACCTTTGCTATTGGCTTTACATGTTGGCTCATGTTCAACTTTCTGTCAGTAGACACCCTTAGGTTGTTACCAGCAGAGCTGTTCTCCAACCAGGCAGTGCCTGTACTATTTGCAAACTTGGGACATTGCATTTGTCCTTGTTGAGGTTCCTGTAGCCTATTTCTCCAGACTGTCTTGGTCACTCTGAATGGCAGTGCTGCTTTTGGGTGGGTTCCCTCCCAGTTTGGCATCATCTGAAATTTGATGACAAAAGCATCCCAACCTCTCCTTCAGGTCATTGGTAAGATATGAAATAACACAGTTCCTGGCATAGATCCTGCAGTATTCCACTTCTTATCAGACTCCAGGTTCAGTATGACCCAATATGACCATCATATTTCTTTTCACCTTTTAGGTATGTGCACATCTAAGTCAAATCATAACATTGTTTTTTATAAGCTCAGGAGACTTAATTGCTTGACTCTTTTACCATAACACATCGTTTCTGGCCTTTTAATTATTTTAATATATTTCCACTAAACCCCCTCGAAGTTTTCAGCTTTCCTCTGAGAACTGGGGCAAGAGAACTGGGCACAGAATTATGGTAGACCCATGCCAGTGCCATCTCACCCAGTTAATATAACCTTTCTACTGCTGCACAATATATCTTTCCATTGCTACTGTTCAGTAGCAGTTGCTACTGTGCGTTTCCACTTTTGGTGACAGTGTTCAATGGGGTAATCCCGTTCAGCTGATAACAGGCCTGAAAGCCCAAACATTTTTTCAAAGACAGTGCTTCTCAGAGGAGAGTCCCCTGCCCTGTGGTTATGTTCTGCATTGTTTGGTCCTGTGGGCACTCTGTTTTTCCATATTACCACATACATTCACTGAGCCCAGATTTGCCAGCTCATTATGCTGTCCTGCATCAGCCACCTTCATTATTTAGTCCTCTCCAGTTGCTTTATTTTCCTCAGACTTTATTGTTAAATGATTTGATTCTTTTTCTTGGTCACTCATAAGGATGCCAAGTACCAAAGGGTCAAGAACTAGTGCTTTCCAGGCTTGACTAGAAATATATTCAATCAGTGACTAACAATATTCATATTTGTCATTTGTCCAGTTTATACTAAGCTTTATTTTTTGACTATTGATATCATACCCCTAATTGAAATGAAATATTGTATTGTCACATACCTTGCAGAAGTGTAAATATAATAGTTGTGTGATTTTTATCAGCTAAGCATGATCTTGTTAATAGAAAATTCAAAATTAGTATTTTAAGATATTTTCCCTAAGCAAATGTTGAGTGGAACTAATTTTATTACTTTTATTTAATTCTTTATTGTATAAGCTCTATGTCATCTGTTGAAATCACTTTGCCATGTATCAATATCAGAATGACAGGCCTATTATCCAGGTCGTTCCCTTTCTGTTTTTAAAATATTGGCACAACATTGGCCTTCTTTAGAACAATTGTCAGAATGAGTCCTATAGTGGCAAGGAACGAATTTCTTTTTAAAGTAAATCTTTAAAAACAGCATATGGAATTAACAGAAGAAAACATTATAGAATAAAGAAGAACATGCATGAAAATAATAGAAATTGGTAGCATGGTAATATGCATCCTAATTGTCTAGAAAATTATTGAACAGATGAATAAAGTAATTAATTTTATTAACCTGACCTATAATTCAGCTTGTATTGCCAGGGAAGGTGGCAAACAAAATATTTGGAAAGAAAATTCCAGAAACCAGTAAGGCTACATAGTGAGTCTCTCACTGATTTGGTGAGTGGTTACTCAGAAAATAGACCATTTTAAATCGGTGGAACTCCCATGCCTGCATGGTTCACAATCTGTTCTCTAGATGAAGGTAGTATCATGAATGATAAACACACATCTCTAATAAAGAGACCTTATGTGATATATTGGATATTTAAAGACTGAATTACATATTAGCAAAGAAGAAATCAGATATGTGCATTTTAATAAAACGTCTGATCCTCATGAAATTATACTCCCAAACTGATTAATTCAAACTGGTGTATATATGAACGCAATCACATGGAGTGAACCTGGCTCAAGAATCATAAACAAAAGGTTTTATAAAATAATAGAGTATTGAATTTTTAGGGCACCATCTGGCAGTGATATAAGGAGATCTGTTCTTGTTAACAATTTATTTCTTTGACTTTAATTAATAACTTCATTAATTATTTGAATAAGGTTATTAAAATAATACTAAGTTGATAAAGAGTTTTAGAAACTTCTAGGAAAAAAATGTATATTTCTTTTGATTGTCCAAAACCTGCTCAGGATTTAAAATCTGACATTGGAATGAGGCCAAACCAGTTGTGTTCTAGGTTTCACATGTCTCAATAGCAGAAAAATACTGACAAATTTTAAAAATATCAGGGAAAAATAATAATAGTGTTTCGATGCTTTAGAAGATAAATTTGTGGAAAATGTTAAAAGGTCTAGCACGTTGAATTTGCATAAGAAATGTCTTAAGGCTCTACCGGGCAGTCATGAACTATTTAGAACTGCATCTCTATGTGGCCTTGGCCAGTAATGGATAAATTGGGAATGATAAGCACATGGCAGTCAGTGGTATTTCCCCTATTATACCTAGCCATCTTTTGGTATTCTGTACTCTGCAGCTTCCTAGATCATAACTCAGATCTTTACATTTACATTCTATTCTTGATGAACTTTTCTTGTATGAATTTCTGTTATTGTTATAACTTAGGCCTTCACACTCTTGCCCTGGTGCTGGCTAGAAAAATAACCTTCTTTTGGCATGTTTTAAATCTTCTGTTTGATTTGTTTCATTTGGTGATCTCTGGCTTCTTAAGTGTGAGAAAGAGGTGAGAAGACAGAGGGATGTAAAAGTATGAACAGCAAGGGTAGTAATAAACATTCCTCTATATCTTTTGCAACCCTACAGAAGGCTTACAGCACTTAGGAAGAACTCTGAGAACTAAAAAGATAAAAAATTGTATTTACTTCAAAGGTAAGTTAAATTAAAAGTCAACGAAATAAAACTTAAACTTCATAGCTGTAGAGCTGAACATTGTTAAGTTTTTTGTATATACGTTTTTAATATGAAATTTTAGGAAAGGAAACTGTTAAATTTATGCCTACAAAGGTCCAGGACAGCAGTCATGATCAGCAGTTAAGCAAATTTTACTTTCCTTGAAAGCTGGAGGATTTCCTCAATGATTACTATTATCAGGGACTCATGCTTAAAACCAAACTTTTATTCAGTTCAGATCTTCTAACTTGTTTGAATCTTGATCAAATAAATTTTTTATATGTAATTTCATTTACAATGTTTTTACCTTTTCAGCAATCAAATATTTCCCAAGTCAATTGGTTTTTTTTTTTTTTTCATCTGGACAGGCTTTCAGTAGCTATAATTGTCTGCCCCTAATTAATATGATAGTTTGGGGGTTGTTGTTTTTTTTTTTTTTAAGTTCTGATGTCCCCCTATAAGGCAAAAGGCCTTTTTTAGTTACACTAAGAAGGGCAAGGTGAGGAAATACAGGAGTGGCTCCTGTGGCTCCTTTGTGGCTCTTCAAGAATAAAAACTTCATCTTGTTTTCCCTGCCAGTATTTTCTGAATGCTGAGTTGCAAATGTGGGCCTTCAGGTACTTAAATCAATTCCAAGCTGAACTGCAGACTGGAAAATCAGTGTCTACCAAAGGCACAGGTAACCTGGGAAAAGCCCTTGCTGAGCCTCTTGCTTAGAAGTCCTGTGAGTTTCGTGTGCCTCCAATGTGCTTACAAAGAATCTTTCTTAAAAAATATATTAATTTCAAAGGAAAGCATTGAGGCATCTATGCTTGGAGCCTAGAGGAGAATGAACGGCCTTGGAGGACAAAGAAGGAGGATGGATGTCCATCACTCACCACACAGTCATGCTTTTCCAGGCTGAAACTCAGGCTACTCAGCTGAGCTCTCGTTACTTGTGCTCAGGATCAGGTGTGACCTGGGGATTGGTGAGAGGCACTTGGTACCTCCAATGGTCACTTTAGACCCACAGAAGTCATTAAAGGTTGCAGCTGGAGCACACAGTCCTTTCCTGTGGGAGTTGTTCCTCCTTCCTTTTCCCCCCTCATCCATCTAAGGACAATGTGAGAGGATCCTTGAAAAGCAATTCTTGCAGAAATCTTGCTGCTTGTGCTGTGTTTTTGTAGAAAGAAGTAAGTGGGAATCTTTCCTTGCTGTTTTATTTTATTATAGTAAAGGTGCAGCAGTATTTGCTTTGTGTTATCCAGTGCAAGTGTTGATTAATCTAAATAATGGAACTTCAGTTATCAGAAAATTCTTGTGCCTGCTTAAAGTGCTGAAGAAAGTATGAAGTCAGTATGTAGATGCTAATTTTGGGGGAGAACTCTGGAAAGGTTCCCAGCTTACGTTAGCGCAAAAATTGTCGATTTTACTATTAGCTTATTTCCAAAATAGCCAAGGTATTTACAGAACTATTGTATATCCTATTGAATTGGTACGCAAGTCTGAATTCAGCTTTGTAAAGAAAAGGGGTCATCCTGCCCCTTAAAAGTTAGTCTTTGCCTGAGAACTGGTGTTAATTAACATTAACATTTGCCTTAAATTGGAGAGTAAGGATCAGTAAATAGAGGAAAACCAAACAAATTAATGGTATAGATAAAATAAAACCTCATCCA
The DNA here is from genome assembly GCF_964106895.1 of Numenius arquata. NCBI lineage: Eukaryota > Metazoa > Chordata > Aves > Charadriiformes > Scolopacidae > Numenius > Numenius arquata. The sequence continues at coordinate 57,623,220 of NC_133578.1, forward strand.
TACCTTAATTGGCACTGGTGTGCCAGTCATAACATGGATTTAACCAGATGAGTATGTTAACAAATTGCCTTTAGGACAGTTATTCTGGAAAAGGATTTTAGTACTTTGGTTTTCCTGGGTTTAGTGCTTTGAAAGTGTAATACGTTGGTGCTTTTAGAGTAAAAGTTCCTCTGATTTCTATTGCTTAAAAATTGTTTCCTCTGAGATATTGTTTGAATTTTTTATACCTCTTTTCTTTTCATCCTATGGTCATTGCCATTTATATTTTTTGTTGTTTGTGTTTATGCTTTTTATTATAGCTGTTATTTCTCCTATATTTTTGTTTTCTGAAGTGGTTTTTCTTCTATTTTGAGTTTGTAAAAATGGCTTCTTGACCAAGGAACTATTTCTGCATGATTAAATGCATCATATCTTTTTTTCTCGCCCGCGGAACATCCTGCACTTAACCTGGCTTTTTCTCACCTCTCGGTCAAAAACTGCATCATTTCATAGTGAGAAGAGTACATTAAAACACACAATAATAATAATAATAATAAATGTTAATCAAAAAACTGCATGTGTCTTTCTGATTGTGCCAGTGTTGTGGTATTCAATTATGCAATTTTCATTGGCATATTAATCATCTTTTCAACAAACAAGCCGGCGTTAATTAAAGCAAACCATGGATAAAGACATGTTGCCGGATCATCATTCCGTTTATCACAGCGCACAGGCTGGCCGTTAAGTAAATTCTGGACTGTGAGATGAATTTCAATGTTGGCTTCATCTTTTTTGTTGGAGTTTGAATGCAACTCATCTAACAACAACAACAAACTTCAGGCTTCATAAGAGAAAGATGAATTTATTTGTAATTAATGGCAAAAGAAGAAAGATAAAGTAGTTGAATGCTTCTGATGGGAATTAGAGTATTTGGAACCAAACCATTTCTGAAGCTTTCTTCCGCCTTCCACTGCTCCCCCATTTACCCTACTTTGTGTTAGAACCCTGAGAGCAAGGAGTATCTATCTACCTGTATAAATATAGGTTTCATTTTAGCTTTGGAGTAATTAGTAAACTGATTGGCACTAAATATACAATCTGTGCATAGAGAGAAAATGAGACAATCTCTGTTTTACTGATACATGCAAGACAGAGATAGGAGGGAAATGCAGTTATACCTTTGAAGTGAAAATAGCCAACAATTTTTTGACAAACAATAGTTGTATGATAAATTTTGTAGACACCCTCCCTTAGAAATGGCTTCAGTGTTGCAAGCGTTTATAGACAAGAAGAACACTTTAATGTATTTGTAGGTCTCTTTAAAACAAGAATTTTTAGGTTTTTCAAGTGTTTATAGGACCATGAACTTGTGGAGGGAAGCACTGTATGCTGCGATATGAACAGGTACTGCTTAACATAATAATACTGGTTGTCGTGCTTTTTAATTTTTAAGTTATTATAGAGACTGTTGAGAGAGCAGCTGAAGGTTTAAGGGTTTCATTCTTCATTCTATTTTCTATTCATTCTTCATTTTATTTAGTTTGTGTATTGTTTTATTTGAACAGGAATACAGTTTAGTGCTTCTACTGTGTGAAGTACATGCTTCATCCAGCAGAGACTACTGACAGTGGCATGGAGTGGCTTGTTTATTCCTTGTTTCTGTCTGTTTCTATCCTGAACTCTAGGCTGATGGACTGCCTTCAGCCCTATTTATTATAAGTGTCTTAGTCTATATTCCTTCAAACACAGGTTTATGAAGACATTGAATGAGTTTTGTTTTAACAGAAAAGTTTTAGTATAGCTGGTATGAAAAATATGTGGAAGCACTAGTGGGGTATATGGTCATGTCTCAAATCATCTTAAGAGGGTCTTGGACAACAGCAGTTAAATGGATGTCCTGGATGTTCATAATAATCTGTCATTTTACCTATGTCTTTCCGAGTATTGGTTCTCTAAGCTGCTTTGCATTAGACTGTCTATACTTGAAATTTTATCAGAATACACGTAGAGAAATTAGATTTTGGAAGAAGAACTATTATTTAGCTAAATGGTTTTAATGTAATTGGGTACGCCTAAGTTAGTAAAAAGGAAAAAAAAAAAAAAAAAAAAACAACACCAAAACAACTTGCACCTTGTTGGAAAAATTAGGAAATTCAGTTCAACAGGAATTTACATTCTTGCTCACTATGTTCCTGGGCAGGATATACTTTAATTCTATGCCATCTTCAGTAAGGATGAATTTTCCTCTATCAATAGAGTCACAATTAAACAAACCAAATAACTTCTCCAGGAAATCATGGTCATTAGTTGTGGTTTTTTTTGTTTTTGTGGTTTTTTTTCCTTTCTGAGGTATCTCCAGCATGTATTGCAGTGAAGAGAAACCAGAGCTAGATTTAACTGAGCTAACTTGGTTAGGAGAGCCTGTTTATTTGCAATATTATTTAACCTCGTAAAGCTAATTTAACCCGCATGCTCTGTGACGCCCTAGTTGGACTATTTCTACAACTTAGGACACTTCATGCTGCCTCAACTACCTCTGTCCTACACAAAGAATATGCAAAGTAGACATACATTCAGAGTGGTAAAACCCAGTTGTCACTTTGGCATGAGAACTTGAGAGAGACAACCTTGTGTAAAAATTCTGCCTTTTCTAAAGTTGTGGCATGTGTTGCTGATATAAATATATGAGCTTACGTAGTCTGTCAAACTTGATCATCCTGCACACACTTAGTCTATTAGAACCGCTGACAACCGTTTGTGGTCTTTGAAAATCTCTTATTTGGACCAGCTTTGCTTCAGTGAAATCAGATCTGCAGTAGAGGAACAGAGTTCAATACACCATGACTATTTTACAATTCTACTTTAAATATATCAAATCCTGTTTAAAATCGTAACCGAAGCCTGTTAGAAAAATAACACCACACTTCAGATAAAATGAGTATGTTGTAAAGTATTGTAAAAATATTCAATGTGTAATCATTCAGTTTTCTTCCACTGTGTTGTTTTTGTTTGCAAGTGCATGGGTCAGTTTAAATCTGCTTTACCGTATGAATAAGTTAAATTAAGCTCATGACTTTTAATAGTTCAAGTCTTATTATAAAGTGTCTGAGTATTGTCTGTAGCTCTAATAAAATGTTAATCAATAGCAAAAGTTTTGTAGGGTTAAAATGGACTCTAGTTAGACTGGCTAAATCATTAAATTGTTTCATAATAGGTTAGAGGTACACACTTGAAAATGAGCTCTGCCTTAAGTACTATAGTGAAGTATAAGTGTATATGGCATCTTGTGGACCCTGAAGTGTGAACTCAAGCCTTGCTCTTCACTCATCTTGACAATGACCCATAACTGACTGGGCTGCAAAAGTATACCTGCCTGTTGAAACTGGGAGTTAACATGGTTGGATATAACACTGACTGCATCACGTTGCCCACTTATATGTTATCAGAGAAAATTTGTGTTTGCGTTGGAGATCCCCATGGCTTTGAGGATCTCTCCATCAGAGGTTTTGCATTAGGTAATATGCTTATAAAATGGAAAGTGCAGCAGCATTTTGTATTTTATGAAGCCATTAATCTGTGGAGTTCATTTTAGCATACGAGAACCGTGAGCGTTCTGAAACCTTCCTCATTGCTTTTGAACATTGTGAGAACGGAACAAAAAAAAGAATTTAAAATGATGGTGGTGGTCAAAGGTCTATTTCATTGTAAAAATTGGAAAACTGTATAATGCTGTTGTTGGTTGGTTTGATAGAGGCTGTCAGACTAAAATGCCATTTATTATATTGCATTTATACCTAAGTAGGGCCATATTACATTTTATTATTTACCACACTGTTAATAGTGACTAGTAAAGGTCATCAAAACTACTGATGAATCTAGAACTGCTGCAGCTCCTTCGTGTTTTTTTTTTTTTTTTTTAACAAGAATCTGAATAGCAGTTAATCAGCATGGTAATTAATAAGAAGTGATTTCATACAGTTGTCACTTATTATCATTTAATGTCATTAATATCCATATCATTTATTATAGCAGTATCCTGTACTAGGTCATACACAGCTCAAAGAATCTGGTTTGCATGTGTAGTGCAGAAGGACCATTAGGTTTGGAAATGTTTTTGGGAATGCTGGCAGTCACAGTTTTTAAAGAAATTTATGCAAAATTGGGTTACATAATATAGTACATTATTGAATAAAAAGTAAATTTTCTTTTATGGATCAAATATTTGTAGTGTTAGTGTAGCGTGAAACAGTTCTGAATCTCTCTGATACGAGGTAACAAAAACTTGTCCTAAGATTTTTATGAGTCTGCTACAAAAATAGGAGCAGTATAAATACCATGTAAAGATGTCTCCTTCTCATAGTATTAATAAATAGGAAAATAAACCATGCCCCCTTTTCTTTTTGGCATAATTTAAGTTACTTTATTATAAGAAAGCAGCAAGTAGTGAGTGCTTGTTAGATATCATCAATTGGTCACAGATGTGTAAATATATCGGTTCTCTGATATATTTTTTTATATATATATATCTTCTCTCACAGAAGATAATTGCATCACTTCAGTTCACTGAGAATAATTTTGGGGTACAAATATAATGAGTTCGTTGTTCCTTTGCCCCATACCCTTTGTAGATGTGTGCAAACAGCAAAAATGTAAAGAAATGAGTGCAAAACATTAGTAGATCACGTTCGTGTTTTACAGTGCCTTCACATTTCACTGGTGCATGCCTCCAAAAAGAGCAGCAGCTGCAAATCAGATGTGTTAATCTCACACAGAGAGCTTGGATACTTCTGCCTTTTGGATCATTCATTCATATAAAATGCAGACAGAATAAGAGACTCGCTTATAATTTTTCATCATGTGTGTCACTAAGATATTGCATTGATGCAGTTTTGCAGTGTATATTTTAAAAGGTAAGTAAGAAGGAGGGAAATGAGAACTGGCATTATTTTTAACACATGAACAGAAATTCATCTATCTCATTGGGAAGGAGGGGTTGTGGTTGAAAGTGCAGATGAAATTAGTCTTGACAGTTAGTGAGGAAAGAAATTTTGTTTGCCTTTCCCTTTCCCAGACAGTCTCTTCAAAGGATAAAAGGTGCCTCCTATGGGAGTGTTTCCATGCATAATTTCATCCACCTGTCCTGTTTGTAACACTTACAGTTAGTTCATGAGATCTTTGGGTGATAATATGGCACATTTTTCATTTTTCATAGCAGCGAGTGATGCCTGGCTAATGAAAAGACAAGAGAAATAGTCTTCAAAAAGAAAATAAACCTGAAAGATCCTCAAAACCTTATTGAGTGCGCAGCATACGCGGCAAGTGAGGGGTTATAACTGCTTCAGAGGAGTCGGAGGGCAGGACTAGGAGGGACAGGACCCGGCTCAATTTGGTTGAGTTGAACATTGTGTGGAGCTGGAGACCGTTCTTACAAAGATCCAAAACATGCAGGAAGAGTGCAAGGGGTCCAGTGTGATGTGAAATACTGGTGGAGAAAATGCTCTGGGGGGAGGTGCAGTGCCTTCTGCTGTCCTTTTTTCATACATTTAGAAAGATTTTCTGAAGCACCATCGATTTAGGGGCCGGCAGTTAAGGCCTGAAGGACAATTTCATACTTCCTGCTATCCTGCCCTACGTTCTTTCTGGATTAGTTCAGTAAAATTATCCTCTGCTTTCTGGGTCATTTCTGTCTCATTCTTTGTGTAGCAGGAACAAATACTCAGGTCTATTTTAAAATATACTCATTTGGCAAGTAAGGGTGCACATACACCCTTTCTTTAGAGGTTTGAGGGTGAATTAGTGCTATCTTGATCTAGTACTAGTTTATGCTATTGTGATGGTGGGAGTGTTTTCTTCATTCTAGAGTTTCAGTAAATTAAAAAGCGTTATGCTATGTGTTTTCACCCTCAGAACACAGTACATACATTGTCACTAGAATTAGAGAGCCTATAGCCTATAGGTCTTTATTCTTTGTGTAAGAGCAAGTGATGTGAGATATCTTTAAGGATTGAAGCGTTTTTCTTTCTTTTTTACAGTGCTGTTTTGGTATCCAGACTCTGTATTTTTGTACACAAAAATACATTTTGTGTATTTTTCCAGTACTCACAAAAAGAACTACAAGGTGGAAATTATAAAGCACGCAGTAATTAGAAGTTATTTGTTACTTCACTACTTTTGAAGAAGGATTTGTACACATCCAGCTCTAAGTACGTGATATGTTGCATCTGCCTGCTTTCTTCTTATTAAATAACTGTGTTTGATTATTGTTGGGGTTCCTAGAGAACCCTTACTTTGTTTGTTTAAGGTCTAGGTCATGTCTTTGCACCCAAAGCAATAATTGCATTGTAGGATAGTGCGCAATGGCAAAACCAGGGTCACATCCGGAGCAATCTCATGAAGTGGTGTATTCTCACCCAAACTGCAAGGTGTGGAGCAGAGTGGAGTTGAGGTGTATGGAAACGGAGAGACTGTCATGACTGCCTTTCCCCTGCAAACCTGGGGCAGCCTTCCCTAGTCCTCCCGGTGCCCGGCGAGCACCAGAGGGGGAACCAGTTGCCCAAGGCCTGACGGTGTCTTGGGCTGCTGGGCTGGGGTAAAGGGGCCACCAGGGAGAAGCAGAAGCGGCTGACACGTCTTCCTGCAGAAGGAAGGAAAGGAGGAAGGAAGGCCTCCAATTTGTAGAAGCTGAATGGCAGCTGATAAGAGGAGAGAGACCGGTTTGCTGTGGTGGGAGCACCAGTTTAACCATTAGCTGTGCAAGACCTCTGAGCTCAGCCGTCCTTCCAGCGGGGAAATGTCTCGCCGCATGCAGCACAAAATCCCATCTGATAACACAAGAGGCCCTTTTAGGTGCTGCTAGAGCACCAGTCTGACCAGTAACGCTTAGTTCACTGAATCACTAATTCCAGTTGGAAAGTTATCTGCTGTCTCTAGCAGTGAAATCCTGACTGATAAGCGAAGAGGCTCATCTGCTGGTAGCAGAGCCTCCAGTTTATCAGCATCTGACCAGCTCATAAATCAGACTAGTGTCTGTTTTTATTTTGTTTTATCAAAATTTATTTCTATCATTGTAACAGTTAATACTTTAATAAGAGAACTTAGCTGGGAACATTAGGAAGTTAGTTAGAGACATTTTGCAGGCGCTTTTTCCCTTGTCAGTGACAAGGTAAGGTAATCCTATACACAGGCTGCTATTGTGAGATGAGAAACTGGCCTCCTTCACTGCCAGAGACCAGATGCACCTCTCTCTATCCTAATCTGTAAACGACTTAAAGGAGCCTTATCTCGGGGCTCTTCTGCTTCATTTCATGCTTGATTTACTTTAATTTGTCTGATAGGGCACAAGGATTTGGAGACGGCCCATCTTTCTGCAGAAAATGTTCAGATTTTTTTTTCCTTGGCATTGTTGTGTTGGGGGTTTTGACTTTTTTTATGTGGAGGAAATCTTGCTCCAGTGCAGCAAGCTGCTTGAGTGTGTTTAGATTTAAGCTACCCCAGCAGAAAAGAGTTTGTGAAGTGGTATGATTGTGTGATGGGCCACATTTACATTGAAATCACATTATACGATATATCTGGACTCCTGAAGGGAGCAGTGCAGCGGAGCGCTTGTGCCCACAAGATACTTTGAAAGGGCTATATATAGTGGCAACAATTGATACGAGATTTTACAGGAGACTTTATAAATATGTAAATGGGTGTTATCTGATTGGGTTCTTTGGCTACACATCTGTACCTCAGAGGAAGTGGAGCTGTGAGAACTACCAGGAAAACAGTAGTTTGCATTCTAAGTGAGGCTGAGAAATAGAAATGTCTCACAGGTTGACAGCAGGTCAGGGTGGAGGTGCTTTGCATACTTTGGAGGTAAGCCTCTTTGATGTGAAAGTGATCTCTTACTTCCACCAGAAAGGTAGAATTACCACGAACAATTTTCATTTGTTTTTTAACATGGCTTAGATCGGGAGCCATTGACCTTTAGCATTCCTTGTTATTTCTTTAAATTGCTTATGTGATATGGCACTAGGGGGAATTGCCTTTACGTTTTTTGCATTTTAAAAAATGTACTTTCAGTGACCCATGGGAGAGAAAATAAAGTCTTTGGTACATTGATCCCTTGATTAGTTATTTCCTAAATGAAAATGGAAATACTATTAAAGCAGTAATAATGCTATGTCTTAATAGTTGAGGAGTCAATAAATGGCTCCCATGTGCTTCATTAAAGTTCTTAATGAAGCCATTTTTGATAGCTGAACTTTACATTATCTCTGCTTTAGTCAGATACTTTTTAAGGGGAAGGAGGCCATAATTTGATGGAAGATGGTTTTCTTCACTCTAGCAACTATATTACTAAAATCCTGTGCATCATAATATCTGTTTTATAGGGTTATGCAAAACCCATCAATCGTAAATACTGTTATTTGCAGCTGTACACAGAAAATTATTTTTTTTCCGGCAATTCATGTAGTTTATTTTATGTACTTATGTTGTTGCATAACCATATATTAATAAAATGTAGCATTTTTTCATCACAGTGTTTCCAAATTACTACTTGCAGGATGTTCTAAGTATTTCTGTGCAGCTCCACTGCAGTGGCAGCATCCTCTTTCCTTTACATCCTTATTGCAGCAGTTCTTGGTCATTTAATTTCTCCCTCCTTCTCCTCCTTGCGGTGGATTACCAGCCCTGACTGAACCCTTTATATTTTGACAGGAAGGATTTAGAGTCTCTGAGATCAACACACCATTCGGTGATGAGCTAAAAAAGGGCGTGAAAGGCTTGTGTGTTCCTCTTTTACCTTTCTTGAACTCTTCCACAATCATTGGAGTGGGTGCCATGTATGTTCCCTTACACAATAAATGTGAGGAAGAAAATCTCAATTAGGTCTTGCAGTTCTTCCTAATGGGGTCTTCACCATGGTGAAAGTTGTCTCCCTGGATTGCTTGGATAATTTATTGTGTTATCATAGCTATCATACAAGCAAAGAAATCATAAACACATTACAGCTATACATTTTATATTATGCAAAGCTAACAATGCTCTCTGTTCTCTTCAATTTTCAAAATGGGTGGTGTAAAAAAGACAAGGTTTTGGATAAAAGCATAAAAGCATAATATAAAGAATAAGAATATTGAGTTATTTCTTATGCTACACTGGCCAGCTCCCTGATGCCTAAAAATTGACCTTGATTTTTTGATGCCCTGTTCTGGGTATCTAGGACCTGCTCTTCACAGGTAAACAGCTTCATTGGTGAATTAGAAGCACACCGGAAATCACATTCTAAAGTCAAGCCCAACCCAAGCTGCACAAAACTGAGAGACTTTCAATTAGGTTTGATATGTTGTTTTTATTAACCGTGAAAGAAGGCTAATATTACCTTGATATCTTAAATAGGAAGATGTGATGCTTTCTTCACTTTTATGTTTCCAACACTTTGAAATCTGGTAGAAAACACAGTTAATATATACATTATTAGACAGAATATAATCCAGCATGTGTACATCCTAGATGACTGTTAGATAAATATCTAAATTTCCTAATGAAGGTAGTGTATTGAAATGCGCACGTATGTAAATTTCTATTTTAACAGTTGAACTTCAGTATGTACATCCTTTCCCTAGTATTTGCTCTGGCTGAACACAATTACAGTACTATAAAAAAGGATTCTTTCTATTTCAATTTTTAGAAACATATTTTTGATCCAACTAATAATAATGGAGAAATAAGTAAATAGAAATAATAAAAAGAAATACAGAAAGGGTAAAAAAGAAGCTCAGAAGAACTTGAAAATCTAGAAGATTAACTATTAAAAAATCAATTACACAGAGAGCAGGCTTTTATTTTTCTTTTTATCTTTTTCATAAAATGGACTATGTTGGAAATTCATAATAACCTAATATAAATCAAAATTATCATTAAACTGGTTTTGATTTTTCGTATTAATAATGCTGTGTGGTGCTTCCAATATAATGTCAACGTCTGAACAAGCTGTGTCTGGAAGAGAAGGCCAGAGGAGCTGGATATAACTAGTCCTCCCTGAGGTAGGTAATCCACACAGAGCTGCTGCATAAAACCGTCCTTCTCCATTTAGGAGAATGAATTACTGACACCATTTTAGAGGGGTGGAGATGGATGACTCCCAAAGGTAAATGCCTTATTGACACTCAATATGTTGCAGGTTACATAACAGAAAAGGGGACACTGCTTCCATAAGGATTTTTGAGGATATTCTTCATGACCAACTTTAAATACTGGTCTTACAATGCTATATTGAGTGTACTCTTTCCTTCTGAATAATGTTTCAAACTCGGATGCATTCTTAGTTGAAGTCAACGGGAAGACATCTGATCAGTTGGTTTAGTTCAGTAAGTTTTATTAATAGGTAATTATTTATAGTAAATATGTTTAAATTAACAGTAAGAGAGGAGGAGGGATCTGGCTAACATGAAAATTCTTTAAAAATACATAAATGGTGAATTAAAATTTTCATCAGATGGAAGTAGATTCCCATATAAAATATTTTTCAAGACTTTTTCTTTGAATCCAGCCTCTGTCTCAACTGATATTTATGGTTTCACTAAAACGTTCAGGTAGAGAAATACCTGCCCTCATAAATCATTTGCAGATAATACTGGTTCAGACGCCCTCTGTCCAAATTGATAATGGATATCTGATTCAAAAGAAATGTCTTGTTTCTCAAAAGTTCTATGGAGGATGCTGGAAGATGGTAAAACCACCCCCCCACATACCCTCCTCGACCTCCCCCTAAAAGAAACCAAACCTTTTTTCTTGTTTCAGCTTTGCCTGTTATCTGTTATGCTGTTGATGAAGTTAGCAACAGAGTGAACCACATGGCAATTGTCTGATTTGTTGTTTTAGAATTCAGACTGCTTTCAGAAAGTTGAACTTAAGTGTCTATATTGAGAGACTTTTGCCAAATAGAGAAATATAAATGCATTATAAACAGGAAAAAACCATATAGATCTCCCAGTTTGGAACACTGCACTGTTTTGATGTTAGAAATGGAAAATGCACCTGGTTTCTTTTTTCCTTGTTTTCATGTGCAGAATATTTTAGGGTATCTTACTAAATTATTTATAATTTGGGGGGGGAGGACTTTTTGATTTTGTTTTTCTTTGATGTCTTTACTCTTGCTGCCATCTCTTCTCTTGCTTTTGTACTTGTACTCTTATTCTGGACTCAATGGGATGCCAACCAGAAATGGCAAAAGTTCAAATGCTTAATCAGCACAAAAGAGATTGAATTTGGGGGAATTTTTACCTTATTGGGATCCTTGTTTTGGAAGAGGTTTGGACTGAGTTTTGAACTTTATGATTTTTGTTTTATTTCCTTATTTGCGAATAATTTAGTTTCCAATGTGACATCTGTAACCTTAGAAGCAGGAGTCAGGCAGGGCCACACACAGGAGATTAGGAGCATCTTTTGGGGACTGGGAGAAAGAAGGCTCCTGGGAAAGGGCAGCGGAAGTATCACTTGAGCTGTGTGTCACACCACGGGAGCACAGATTGGCCTCTATGGATGGCAGTTACATGGTACATTCTTAAGACAGCCAAGGACACACCTAGGCTGTGGTCTGATACCTTTAAATTCCTTCTTGGTATTTGCGAATTCACCATACAGTCTGTGAGTTAAAATTAAAAGTTTAATTTCAGTTATGATTTAGATACAATGCTTACATATTTTGCTTATTTTGTCCTTCGGAAGCCCAAACCTCTATAGTTTCACAGATCTCTCATGCATAACAAATTGAAAGTATGTGTGTTGATTTGCTGGAAACGAGTCATGCACTAAAATCATGCAGATTCCTTTGTATTCTTATAACCACAAAACTGGTATGAGCAGAGATGAAAAAGTAGGTGGAGCTGGCCTTGAAAGAGGTGCTCTAAATCTAAACAAGCTGTATGAAATAGCATTGTCACAAAGGAAAATTGAAAAATACAACAAAAACAACTTCATGCTTCAGAAGTGTTTCTGTTGCAGGTAAATGTTACTCTATAGACTAAAGCGTGCTTTAATTGCCACAAGTGTCTTGTTGAAGGCACTCTGGGACATTTTCATAATTTTCCTTGTCTCTTATATGTTGGTGTCCCAAAGCATCCTTATCACAGAGAGATTTTTAAACCTTCCCGATGGTCAGTATATAGGGATTGACTCACAGATATTGGACATTTCTTTCGTAGAAAAGGCTATTGCTGAGCAAGATTTTAAGATGATGTAAATCAGCATAATGCCTTTGATCTGCCTTGGCTTTGAGCTAGCTATAACTCTGATTTGCACCAGCTCATGATTTAATTCTGTACTCACAAAAATAGTGGTTAAGAATAAACTTGTTGAACTACAAGCGGTGGTGTATGGATGAACAGAACATGACACCATTTGAAGAGAACAATCATATCCTGCAGTCTTGAATATTAAAAGGCAATAACAAGATAAATAGCCTTGCGTGTTTCCTGGCAGCATTTTATTCCATTTTATGTCTGAGTAATTCCTTTCACCTCACTGGACTTCTGATTTGCATGAGTGAAAATGAGAAGGCCAGTTGTGTCACTGGTGAAAGTGCAGCATTTCGAGTGGGTTACAGAAAAGCTCATTTTTTCCCCCATCCTTCTGCTATTTTATAATTTCAGCATATTCCCCTACTATAAAGTAATTTACTTTTCTCAGACTATCTGCACAGCACAGGAAAAGTTACTTTTTTTCAGGGATTAAATTTATAATTGTTTTAATGACGGCTGTGAGGGCCCTTACCATTTGCTTAGGTGAATAAATATCAATTGGAATTCGATTTATGAAATAATGTCTCATTCCATGCATGAAAGAAGAAAAAGAAGTTTGTTTGACAGTCTTGCCAACCTGTTTCCATTTCAGGTGGTATCTTCCAGGTTTTTAGTTCTCATTTTTCACTCCAATGTTTGTTTGTTTTTCATAGTAGAAATAGTTTCCCCAAGTAATATTAGAAACTTTCTAAAATTATAGGGTGCTATCTTCTTCAACTATCTTTGCAATTATGATACGGAAATACTGCATCAGCAACTTTCTAAACATAGTATGCGGTGGTGACACGAGTTAATTGAACAGTTAGGAGATAATGCAGTATCATTGACACGATTTACTATGTAATTACCATTGTTTCCAGTGGAGTTATCATGTCGCTACCACCTAATATCATATGTTATTTTGTGATAACTGTGAAATTAACTTATCATCCTGTTTTGAGAGACTCTGTTGGTCTTAGACCAACCACTATCCACCAAAGTTAAATATAAGAGCTCGGTAATAGACTGACCTGCCCACCAGCTTTGGAGTGTGGCAATTAAATCAAAGGTCTTATATTAAAGCTTTGAAAGAATATATCGCTAAATTCATTTCATTTGGAATACTAAATGGCTTAACTTCTAAATATTCTTTCTTACTGCAAGCATATATCCATCTGAATGAATCTGGCAGTGTTTCTACAATATGGGGAGAAATGTTATGTAATATAGAAAAACATTTGAAATGTCTTACGTTAAATATTTCTTCTGGTTTTTTTTTGGTTGTGCAATGGGGAACAAAAATGTTTATATAGTAATAGCATACTATATTTACCTTATTAATTTATTTCTTAAGTTTTATAATTTAGTTATGGCCTGAGCTTTTGCATTCATAATTCAGGGAAAGATTTGGTTGGAATTTCATCTAGGTGAAAATATTCAGGATTTCTTGAAAGTTCCCAAAATAACAGCCATGGTTCTTCAAGTTTTTGCTGATACTTCTGTTTAAGTAGAAAGGAATAAGAAATGAGAAAATATAAATCAGTGTTCTATTTTATTTTACTGGTTTTTTATATACAGGTTTTTGTGAATACCTGTGTCCAGGTGAAAAATCTATAGCTTTCCTTCTCACTTTTTTACTTATGCAACTGAAGCTTAATGTGACAATTAATTCAGGTTCTGTTATCTGCTGCAGTATTTTGATAAGTATTTACATAAACATATATCCTGTGTTTATGCATCTAAAAATGATTCAGTTTTATTATAATTAGGTTTGTCTCTTGGGATTTTCTTTATTTTTTGTTAGAGTGAAATGCAGTACATTTCAATGTAAACAAATAACTTTCCATTTTATTTTCCTATTAGAGTTTTCCTTGTTGTTCACATAATGTGTCTTTTTCCTCATTGACTCAGCAAATGCATTAGCATTAACAGTCAAGACAAACCATTTGAGCTGTTAAACACATTGTATGTAGGAGTAGCAGAATAACCTGAGGGGTCTGGTAAATTCACCTGCCATTTCTGGAAGCAAGCTTTTTATTTGTTTTCCTGAAATAAGTTAAATTGGCTGCTTATGTCTGAGTCTGCCTTCCATGCTACAGGACAAATAAAATATGTGAGTACTAATTAGGGGGTTTCCAGAATATTGCACCCTGTTATCATCTGGTATGGTAACATAGTCTCATGTACAATTAATTCTAGTAAAACAGACATTTTAGTCTACTTAAACAGACCTTGGTTGTACTAATTAGCATCAGACTTTGATTACAAATACTTTCTCTCTTATTCAACGTAAATTAAAAGGGTGTGTTTCTCATTTTCTATTTACGTTGTGCGTTTGGTATATTGATATGGAAGTGTGGTGGGTTTTTGTATATGTCTGTAAATGTGCCTCTGCTTGGAGTCCCCACTACTAAATGCTCTCCAGTACACAGTTCTGGTGCTCCTACACGATGGTGTGCTTGAGTATAGGTTTGCTGAATGGGCATTGTACGGTAAATCAACCGTGCTGTTGTGTTGGAGATTAATATTTAAAAAAAAAAAAAAGTCAAACAGCAAGAATACATAGGCAAGAGTACCAAGTGTCAGGAGAGAGTCAGTGGTGTTTTGTAGCTAGTAAGAGAAAAAATATTTTAGCAGTTTCGTGCTAACATGCTAACCTTTACTTTCCGGGTGTATTAGGTAAGAAAAAGCTTTGAGGAGACTGTACAGCCTTTCTTCCAAAGTGCAGGATTTTCTCTCCACATCAGTTTTAGATGGTATCTGTGATCAAAGGGACATATACTGTTCATATGCTTCCTCTGTACTTCAGAACGAGGGGTGACCTGGAGGGTATATAAGTGCCCTTGTGTGGTTGCCTGGAAACTTTGGCCCACACAAGTGTCAACTTTCTTTCATGGTTATAAAGGAAGACTGAGCCTCACAGAGAGCTTTAGTCTTAGAGAAAAAAGGTCCTTGTGTGTTTTAAAACAAGTGTCTCACCAGGAGATAATGGTAGAGCAGTGGGTTATAAATGATGTATTTTGTTCACTTCGCCTTGATAATGGCACGAGGGAAAAAAAGTTCATCGCTCTCTTATCAAAATACGGTGACATTTCTCCTTCAACTGTAAAATTTCCTATCACATTCCTCTGCTGCAACAGCAACTAAATTTACTTGATTGTAGAGACTACATAATCTCTCATCAAAAGGTGTCTTTTTTATTCTTTCTTTTCTCCCTACTTATACTTCAGGAGAAGCACCAGGGTTGCTAAAATCACTGTTTTTACAATGAAGTAAATTTGCTTTTAAGGAGTTTATACGTTAGCTGGTAACTACTATGCTGTGCCACGCAGGCTCTGTCTCTATCTTGGCCAAAGGCAGTACGCTGTTTTCTGTTGTGATGTCTTTTTACACTGACTACGTTCATTCTTGATGCTGTATTTTTAATGAAGCAAATCACAAACGAAGGTGACTACTGATTGTTGAAGACCAAAACCACTGAAAAACAGCTGAGCTTCTCTCGGGTGATGACTTATTTTCAGTAAGTGCAGATTGCTGTTTGATACAAGGGATGGTATTTTTTGTTCCTGCAAGCAAATATCTTTCTGTAGCATTTCCAGCTTACAAAAGTGCAGATCTGTATGTTCTTCTCAGGGAAACATGTCCATTTAAGTTTTAGTTTGCCATCTGCCCAAAGTATGGCTCTCAAACTGCATGTCTCCACAGTTTGGAAGGCTGCCGTTCCCTCAGAGGGAATAGCCATGCAAATGCAGTCATGCTGTTCAGGACCTGTCTCCTAAATGCCTTTTCAAAGCCGGCTGAAGTAAATGGGAAGGAACACCAACTGGTTTTGGATAAGTTAGCCCTTGTCCAATACAGGGGACCAGTATACAAGTGCATATAGAAGCCTGTGTTTCATCTGCAAAAGTTGATGTGAAACAAAGGTACGGTCACTTATAAAACTATGGAAAACTATTATCACAAGGGAATTTTCTGTTTCCATGACTTTAATGGCAAACATTGTAAAATAAAGTGTTTAAATTCAAAGTGTATGTCCATTTACATTTTGAGAGTTACTAGTATTATTATACTAAGGGTACGGAAAAAACGGTAATGACATTTGCAACTTTGTAAACCAGATTCTCATAGTGAAAGTTCAGCCATGCAGCTTTAGCCCAATATTTTGCCCATAATAGTTTCTAATATGGATATATCAAAGAATATTATAGAACTAGAGCATATTGCTGCAAGTAACTAAATTTTGACAGGAATAAGTAGTATTGCTAAAATGCAAAGGTAAATCTCAGGATGGAAACGCACCGAAGAGGGAAATAACAGCTTAGTGTGCGTGCGGAGGGTAGCCTAGAGTGCAGACTGCAGGCACAAACATATTTTGTTTCTTCCAACAGAGCAAATATTGAAGAACCGTTATAATGCTAATATAATGATTGGCTCCTTACAATGGATCCTGTGCAGAGTTATAGTGTTCTCAGAATTAATCTCCAGAGACATCTAGAGGATATGTGACATTCCCTGCAGGACTTGGAGCTGTGTATGTCAATAGTAGACTTCTAATAATAAGTGAAAAAAACCCCACATTAATTATATGAAACTGCCTCAATATCAAATGACCATGTGGATAAAATCCCTATGTTTGTGTAACTGTGTTCTGTGTCTGGCGTGCAAATGTTCTGTTTCAACCAAATGTGACTTTTTTTTATATTTTAGAGTTTACTACTGACTGAATTGTCCTTTGGGAGAAATGAAAAGTGGAGTAATACAGGGATACCAATGTTTTGTGATATATATGATGACTGGGGGTGAAATTGGGGATAAGTGAAAGTTCATTTGATGTTACATACTTCTCTTTCATAGTCACATGGTAATCTATTGGAAGATATATTGTCTTTAATCACAGTCTTTTGGAACACAAGCTTATGGATGGACTGTTTGTGAAGTGCATGACATTGTTTTCATATTTTTCAAGAGAAGGCACAACCATCTGTTGCGTTTGAGAAACTACAAAGGATATTTTTATGCAAACTGCACTTCTATTAACGGTACAACTCAAGAAAAGCTCTTGGTTTAAAATTCTATGTTTTTAGTAGTTGAAACTGTGAGATTACATAGCAATTGAATTTTTATTTGCATTGGAATGATCAGTGAAAACAGCCAGCATATCCAAGAAATCTCCCATCTCTTTGCACAAATAGTCTTTGTTTCACAGGACTAGGGTCAGTGGTGCAGTGTATTCACATATTAATCAATAAATGTACGCTTTAAATACTAATCTGTAAAAGTATGCTCAGATCAGCCAGGAATTTTGTACACATGGCATCATGCTATGTTAAAGCATAATTACCTATGAGGAAAAGAGGCACACCATAAGCATACCGATTTACCTATAGTCCTAAGATATGGCACAAAATGTACAAGTCATTTTTCACTTGAAAATTGACACACACACACCCAAAATCTTAAAATTAACTTACACTTCCTGCAAACTGGGTAAAGTAACATAACCACTACAGTTTCAATATTTGATTGCCATGTCCAGGCTAGTGTGGGGTGCTGGGAGGCGAGGGGGAAATCCAAAATAATCACATCTGGAATACTAAAAGTGTGAGCCTGGAATACAAAAACATTCATCGTGCTCTCTGAAGGCACGTCATAAGCAGCAAAATGAGAAAATCTTAGCATCAAAAGAGAGACTGTGGTAGGTGTAGCAGCCTCATATTCTCACCGTGTGAGGTTTCCTGATTGTACAGCAGTTACTTGAGGGATCATTGATTCCAGTTGCCAAAATTGAAACAGGGACTAAGTCTAAGTAAACTGTTGCACTTATGACAGCTCAGTGGCCTTAAACACTGTTCAAGGCTTTGGCAAACAACCCCAAATTTATATTACAATAGACAGGATATCAGAATAACTCCAGTTTAGCATGCCAGATGCATAGCTGAATGAGACAAGCAGATGTCACCAAGAGGCAAGAGGTACTTTGCATGAAGAGAGTAGATGCAGATTGATCAATATATTGCTTGATTGCATTTGGTGATGTTATGTATTTCACGTGGTTAAGATCCAAAAAAGGAATCATCTACAGGACAGTCTGACCTGGGTCTGGTCAACCCACCTCACTCACCAAAGTAACTTACTTACAAACAAAGTAACCTACTTACCAAAGTAGCTGTGAACGATATCCATTTGCTTGGCAGTGTGAGTTGTAGGAAACAAATTGTGCCAGTCTTCTTTCTGAAGGCTGCAGACCCTCCTTATTTGTTTGGGAGATCAACACAAAGTGGCAACTTAAAGGTACAATTTGCTTTACTATTTGGGTCTGGCTGGCTAACTGTATTTGTCATTGCAGCAGCTGAAATTGCTGATGGTCCCAAGAATATAAAAAACACAAGCTCTTTATACAACAAATTTCTTGTTTTTCATAGCAAGGTGTTGAATTGCTTCTTTGGTGTCTTAAAAAAGTTGGTTTAGGGCTTGTATTATTTTTTTCCAATAATCTGTAAAAAGAATACAATAGCTACAAACGATACTAACGGTGTTTTTATGATGAAGGGGTGAAGGAAGATGACAAATCTTGCCACGCAAAAATAACTATGTTTTTTCTGAGAGCACTATAAGAATAATGAGTGAATATTAAGAAATAGATGATTTAAATTTATATCTAGAATTTTTAGGTTTTAGTCAAATATCAATCAACTGTTACACAAAATTTTATTCTCCAGATATATCTAGTTTAAGTGCTTGGACATGAATGCTGTCAGACAGTCAAAACACAGCGTGGTGCTGTACATACGTGGCAGCCTCTAAGCTATGCTTTATTAAAATTGTTGCGGACAAGGAAGTTGGGTATTGCCAGAATTGACTGACATCTTGAAGACTGGAATGAAGTGAAAAGTTGGAAGTAATTGCAAAAGTCATTGGGACAGAAGTCACACAAAGACACATAGAAGGGCTAACTGTAAAAAAAGAAAATTAATTTTGACTTGGGAAAACCATAAAATAACCCATCTAGAGAACTTTGATAACATCTATGCTGAGAAGAAGAAATTAAACATGTATTTGTTATAGATTTTTAGATGAGTAAGTCAAGAGGCTTGCTGCTACTTGAGCTGGATACACTTTTATTAGAATTTGCTGTCAAGTGGACATGTTTGCTGAATTCCATTTTACCTACATATTTTCAGTATAAAATGAGAATACGTTGGATGAAAGTAACAAAAAGTAAGATAAAAAAAAAAAAAGAATTTCTAAAGGATTTCCATGTAGTACACAGTATGTTCACAAAGTACCGAGTGCAAGGTCTGTGGTACTGTATGGGTAATTACAGTAATACTGAATTTCAGGATTCTCTGACGCCGTTTTTGCGGAAAGAAAGAGAGAGGTCTGAGGAGCTGAGACTAAAGGTGAATGAGAAGAAAGAAGAAAACTGAAATATTTTTACAAGAACCCTTGTAAAAAAGGAATGACACCCTGTGAAGTTGGAATAAACTTTTTGGTATATAGTGTGAACAAAGTTTTTGTACTTTTAACAATAAGGAGGTTTGACAGCAAGAGCTGTGTTTGGTTGACAGAACAAATAACATCAGACAAGGTAAAAAGAGAAGGGATCGTTGAAGGAAATGGAGGCATACTCTTGTGCGCCCACACGCTCCCAGGGAAGAGGAGGGGAAAAGTTACCAGGACCCCGAGTCAGTTGCTCCTTATTTTTTCTCCTACACTTTCATTTATAGGTAATACACGAATATGGAGCTGGGGCAGGGGTAAATAGCCCATATAACCCTTCTCCTCACCCCTCTTCTGGCCCACCTTCTCCCAATTATTTTTCAAGTAGATGATCTGATTTACAGAGTAATTATGTTCTCTAATTAATAATGTGCAGCACAGGAGAAAGAAAATCAGTTAGTATGGAAAAAATTATGGTTTGGATTTAAGGGTTCGGATATGTGAACATGCTAGTGTGGGTTAACAAGTTCCATACGTTCTAACTGCGGGTAACTGTCCATTAATGTGCTTTAGATCATGAATTCAGAGTGATTTGACTCAGTCCTTTGACCAGCATTCATTTACCCAGCCTCTGTTTTCCTTTCTACAAGTTACAAGCCTCAAACCCAGCACACATCTGCATTTACTGCCTTTAGCAAAGAGATTTAAAGCCTCAAAAACCTCATTATGTACAAGAGGCGTGCAGGGTGGGTGAGATAAAATAATTGGTAGCAACTTTTCTCCCTTGGTAAGCGAAGGCCAACATAGCAGTTTAAACCCCAGAGCCCTCAGGCAGAACCCTAGAAAATGTTCTGTTATTAGCAATGTTTTTTGGTAGGTGAGTTGTATAAATGAACTCCCGAGAATGGTCTTTTCTTCGTGTAACTGCTGTGAATGTAAACATATGTGAAAAGAGAGAAAACAATAATATAAAAACCATAGTGACTGGAATTTGTTGTCATTTCTTCTTTTAAAATATTTCCACACGCTGAATGCTGCTTTCTTGCACAGTAAAGTGGATCACAGGAAATACATTATTGATTATGTTATTGTAAATCATTTGCAGGTGAGAGATATTTTGTATTATTACTTGTGCAGAGTCCAACACTCATGAGATAAAAAGGCCAGATGGGAATTTCACTTGATGGAGCCCTGCACATCAGATACTCTTCTGTCGGGGGCTGCCATAGCGCAGCAGAAATGCCAAAATGAGAGGTATTAGGTAGAAAACTCACAGCAGCCTGCCTTTCTGGAACTGGACAACATGAATCAGGTAATCATTTGTATATATGTCTACGTACAGTCTCAGCATTGTGGTGTTGAATGCAGGTGATGTGGCCTTCTTAGGGGTGGGAACTGATCCTTTCCCTTGTTCTGTTTCACAGACCTAGTGCAAGAGGAGAATCAAGCCTGCAAAAGCGGGCGCTGAAGATTTTCAGGTAGGTGATGTCAGATGCTCGAATCACAAGACCATCTCTGTAACAGGGGCACTTCATATGTTTGTGCTGTCTCTCTAGAATTCCCATCGCCTTTAGCAGTGCTCTACACTATAAAAAGAGATTTTCATTATTTTTTTCTAATTATCTCTTCAACTTCTGCAAATACATTATGATTCCCTCCTGTAAAAACAAAAGTGGAAAAAGGGGACAAGGACAACTGTGAAGAGTTATCCTCAGCTTTTTCATTGTACGTTTTTTTGTATCATTAAAAGGACTATGATATAGCAAGATTATGACTTCTCTTAGCTTCAAGCAGATAGTGCCAGGAAAGTGAACAGAGACGTGATATACTGAGTCTAATTTATCATACTGTTTTTCTGCCTATGAAGCCTGAAACAGTGAAGTGTTTAGGTTGAAATACTGATCAAATTCACTGTTTCTAGAGGGTGGCTTTCAGGTTTAGTGGAATGGAGTGAGAATGAAAGAGCTGTTAAGCTGTCAGTAGCTGTTAAGCTGCTGGCATCCCGAACTCCTGGAGAAAAAAAAAAAAACACCACACTTTTTCTGCACATAAAACACAAACGCTATCCTCCAGAAGTTTTTGATTGAAAAGGCTACAATGGAATTCTAATTTTGTTCTTATGAAGTCATTCTAGTGATCTGAAAATCAAAATACAGGTTTGAACTTTTTTTTTTTTTTATTGCCCTCACTTCCAAAACAAATCTCTCAGTTGAAGTTGAACTTGAAACAGGCCCACTGATGTCCTCCACCTCTTCCATCCCACTGTCATGCTGTGTGAGTGGTTCTTATTGTAAAGGTTGAAGTGTTCTGGTGTAGTGAATGTTATGTGTGTGCTGGAAATTATCATTGATTTCCTCTATGTATTTTTTTTTTCAGAGTCCACAATTTATCACCCTAAAATATCCCAGAGAAAATCACTGCCAAGTTTTGCGTTCATCATGGCTTTCTTCTTTTCAAGGAAGAACAGTAACTGCAAAAATTTACTTTTTTGTATTCAAAAATGCCTTTGAAAACATGTTTGTGCAAAGTAGGAAGTGACTGCAGAGAGTAATTTCAGACACCTCAGTTTCAGTGGACATCAAAAAACTACCGAGAGAGGGTGAAGTGGTGATGGGGCGAGCATTCCGTAGGAACACTGCAAAATTACACTGAACCATCATGTTGAACATGCAAGGCCCAACTGAAACCTGCTGAGGTCAATTAAACTCTTGATATTAATTTTCATAGGTTTCAGATTAACCTCATCTTTATTTTGTGGAATTACATTATGATGGAATTTTTTTTATCCTCGGGCTTACATGCTTCTGTCTTTGCACTTCTTGTTAAGTCTCCTAATAATGCTGGTTTTAATTTAGTGTTCAAGTTCTATTCCTCCCTGTCTGAAATACATTTATAATACAAATAGAAGCTAAGAGATGATTACATGAAGGTGGTGTTCTCATATGCAAAATGTTTTTTCCAAAATGCCAAGTTTTGTCTAGTATTATTTAATCTTTTGATTCTAAATTATTTAAATAAATGTCCCTTAGTAAATAAAATTACAGAAGTGGTTGGTGTGATAGTCGGTAATAATTTACTCAAATTACCCATCCTCATAGATTTTTTTTTTTTTTCATTATTTTTCCTCTTGTTCTGTCCACTATTGATGATAATCTTGAAAAACTCTGGATCTGCACTTCTGGATGCCACACTATTTTAGGCAATGTGTCTAAGAAAATACTAATTAGTCTTATCTGTGGCACATCATTACAATGCATTTAGTTTATCTTTGCTATACACAGGTACAGGTTTAATATTACATCAAATGACTGTAACTACATTTCCACAGTGGTGTAGCTGTATCTGCAAAGCTACGTGGTCCCAAAAACTTGGGAAACTCATTTTCTTTACGAATCCACAAAGTAATGAAACATATCAGTTTGAGGATAAGTTATGGGTATGGTTTTTTTCATAACGTATCTGGCAAGATAGCTCTGAATCAAATGAATAAATCAAGACTGTTTTTAGCCCTCAGATTTCATGTGCTTAGATGTCTGTAGCTGATGAGGAGCAGTGTGCCAGGAAGCAGGATTCTCACTGGGCCATCTCCCAGTCGATGCAGTCTGTATCCCCTGAACAGTAAAAGAAAAAACACAACGAACCAATTGCTCTCTTTCAAGCTCTGCCTATACAGGTTATATTACTGTGTTGTATTAATGTGACTGGAAAACATGTGCCAAAAGCACACTGTGCTACAGTATCGTTAAACATGGAGTAAAGAAAGGTAAGTGAAGGAAGCCAGTAACAAAAGGGGAGCCTTTAAATTAGCCTCTCCAGTTAGAAGTCTTCCCTTAAAGTCAGGAATGTGTACTGGCCAACTGTCCCAGGGGCTAATTTAGACAATTTGGGATAGCTAATTCAAAATGTTTGAAATAACGTCAGTGAGAATTGTCTGCTACTAGCATTTCAATATTGTTTTATACAATAATCGTCTGTTTAATCAGATTACAAAAGAAAACATTGTCTGCCTGTCTACCTGTGTCCAGGGGAGTTTTTGTAACCCATTCTTATGTGTATCTTGTTCGTCATTCAGATTGTCATGTTATTTTGTAACCATGGAGAAGCAGGGAGGGATGCCTGTTGGTCGAATTTAGATTTCTCCGGCTGAGTGCAAACCAATTTTTGAGAAAAATGAGAAAACATTTCTTAATGTAAATTGTACTGTCACTCCCTTATATCATCAGCGCAAAATGGATTTCTTTCCAGATCATCTGAACTGTGTAATTAGCATATTGTTAAAGCGTTGGTTTGAAAGTGCAAAACTGTATACATTTTTGGTGACTAAAGATAAATGCAATTACATCAAAGCAACTAATAATTCGTCATATAATAAAAGTTAAAAATTTTGGATAGAACTGTGGCATTTGCTAACACTTTACCACTATTTTCTCTTAAAATTATTCATTGCACATTTTTTTTTTTCTTAATCTACCTGTGTTTTGAATAGGAATGATTGAAAGGAAATGTGAATAACCATTGTTCCTAAAATGTTATAGCCCTTCCAAATGGGACAAGCCGTTTTTGGAAGAGGACAGCATTTTAAGTCAATCATCAACTCCAGACGTAGTGTATGTGATTCTGGTGCTGGTCTCCCTTTTAACTTAATGAAGAACCTCTCTAGCATTATTTTCTTACTTATATTCTCCTACTGTTTTGGTTTAAAAAGGTAGGGCTAATTTTGCGTAAATCATGCGTCAATCACAGTTTTCTTTCCATTGCTATATTCTGAACGGATTGTATGCTTTAGACTTCAAAATTATCCATA
This sequence comes from Numenius arquata, assembly GCF_964106895.1. Lineage (NCBI taxonomy): Eukaryota > Metazoa > Chordata > Aves > Charadriiformes > Scolopacidae > Numenius > Numenius arquata. The sequence goes on from NC_133578.1 coordinate 57,647,709, forward strand.
TGCTATATTGCTCAATAACACTTTAAAAAAACAATATGGTTGCTGGTTTTAATTCATTTATCTTGCCTGTGTATTTAGAGCATGTGTAAAATGTAACTTCTCCATCATGTCACAAAAAGTTATTGCACTCTTGGGTTCATGAATTCAAGCAACATGACATAATAGACTGGCAAATATGGCCTTGTGTCTTCTGATGATGATCCAAATCCAGCCACTTATCTTGATCTGCCTATATTGTTAACAACATGAGATGTCACGCAACAAATTTTTCATTTTAACTGTTCTTTATGTACAGTGCAGCATGGAATTTACTTTTTATTGCCTTTCAGAGGGAAGTATCATACCTCTCGGTGAAATAATGGTTTTGTCAGACACTGGTATCTTTATTGTGTAGTGCTTTTAAATTCTACACTATTTATACCAAGCTCTCTTGGCACAGGACAGGTGAGATGTGATACCTCTGTTTCTCCATAAGAATACTTAAAGCTTTGTGGATACAGAAGTGTATTGTTGATATGATAATTGTGAGAACTGTGTTGTAGGTTTCAAATAGAATTATTTTGTTCTTCCAAGTGCTCTATGAATGTGCAAAATGTAAACAGCTACTAGAAATGACTGACAAACCTAAAGCTTCTATTCACAGTCTTCATATTGATTTGTGTGCCTCGTCCTACCATAATTATACTCGTTACGAAGTGTAGACATTGATTTGCTGTTAGTGGTTTTATTGCATTTGTTCGTGACAGGGAGGAAGAGCAGTAATTTTATTGCATGCACTGCCACTGTTTAGTTGTCAGGAGGTATCTAAATGGATGATTGTGAAAAAAGTCAGAGAATGATACGTAATTGTACAACTCATGGGATCAAAGAAGAATCTAATATAGGTGACACGTTTGTCCTGGAATGACTCTGAAGCGTGGGCTGCCACTCACATTCAAATAACTTTAATTGATCTAAATATTTCTAGCAAGATGACAATAAATTAGAAAAGGAGATCTCTATATGCTTCATTGACAAACAAGAAGGGTATTGTGGAGTGAATGGTTTGCTTTCTTCTGTTATATGTAAACTTTTGGAATAATCGAACTCAGTATTTCAAAGGGTATAATTTGCTATTTTGTGAGTGTATCTAAGATATGAAAAGCAGTATATAAACAAATATTTTTTACATACATAAATTTGTTGATCATAGTTATTTCAAAAGTAAAAACATACAGTGGTTGAATTTAGATAAATTCCAAAATTAAATGAAAGCAGATACTGTATGTGAAAGTAGTTCTCTGTCTTCTTCTCTCTGGCTGTCTCTTCATTCAGAGGATACAGTGACTGAGCTTTGTTTAACTATTCTAAAAAATGTTACGGAGTATATATCAGAAACATAATCAAAGCCCCCTTGCAAGCCTACTTGCCAGAGACAAAAGAGATGCAGCATACTTGAAAAGGGCATCCCTTTCAGAATGCCAAGATATATTATTTTTTGCTGTGTGTATTACAGTATCACCTAGAAGCTGTTGGCTTCTATTGACACAGAGTTCCTTTTGTCCTAGATATTATAATTTATAGATAAATAAAAATGCCTGTGTATACATACATATCTATCTATCTATAATGTATATCTATGTATCTGGTTTACATTTTTTATATGTATATTATATATGCAAACAGAATTACAGTCCTCACTCTGGATTGCTTGCTGTCTAAAAAGGGAGGTCAATAAAAGGTGAGAGAAAGGAAGTATTAATACTTGCAGAGTTACAGAGAGGTTAGGAGTAATTTTGGAGTCCCATGGGAGGTTGGCTTAGATCTATTTCACCAAGCCCAGATTTTTCAAGATTATGACAAAAACGTTTGCTGCAAGACTGGTCTTCTCTAAAATGTATATGTATCTCTTTTATTTGATATTTTCTTGGAACTGTTTATTGTGATACGTGGGAGAAACTACTACATGGGAGCTAGCAATGGTTTGAGTTACCTGTTTATAGGAGTTCCTTTGCTATTGCCTTTTGAATACTGTCTGTCTGTCATTTTAGAAAGCGATTTCCAGTATTATTTTTTTATATTTAATTTTTAATTTTATTTTTATCTGCCAAAAGGAGAAGACAGCATAAGCATGTAGAAAGTACTTAAACTTACTGTGGCAATATTTGGCACAGTGCAAGACTTTGTAAGCTGCGTATGTGTCTTTACACATATATTCTCATATATGTGTAAGTTAAGGTGCTAATGGTACAACCCACCCATATATGAGACTTACTTTTTCTCTGAAATTATCATACTGATTTAGAGTACTAACACTTTTATACTTGCTTATAAAAAGTGTGAAGAAATATAAAACTTGTATGGTGTATAGTATGACATATTTCTCCAAGCATTATCAATACTTTCATCTTTATTCACTCAGTATGAAGTTTACAAATATGGAATTTCCTTTTATTTCATTATGACCTTACTGCTTCTACCATAATTTGAAAGGCCATATTGCTTTTAGTCTGTATGTTTTCTAGTTTCAGCTTTATAAAAATGGAATAGAGTATCAGATCCACTGATACACAAATCTGCACCATAAGATCCCACAATTCTCCTGATATTATCTAGAGAGCACTCAGTCTTTCTTGGGAACCTGAATTATTCATATTCATATTCAGTCTTCATATAATCTTTCTGTTAGCTTGTATCCTTACTTTATTTCAATTTTGTTATTATTTATCTAATAGAGTGTTCTTGGTACTTTCAGGAAGAGGTGAAATATGGTCCCTGCCTTCTTGGAAGCTGCAGCCTAATTCAGGGGCAGTGCCACAAGGCTTGCTAGCATTACTTGGATATAATTTAGGAATCTCTTCATAGTGTTTGAGTAGAGACTTCAAAGCTGGTATCTGTCTGAAAAAAACATAGTTGAGAAGAGAGAAATGTGCGTTTATTCGAACAAGGGCAGCTGATTAAAAAGCAAAAAGCAAACATTTTGCTACTTTTTACTTATGATAAAAGGTTTGGACTTTTTATTTCCAGGTGAGAACTGCTCCCTGGCTGTTATTTCTTCATCACTTAGCTTTGGCAAGTTGTAACATTCTCCTCATGGACATTACTTTCACACCTGGATACTGATGCTGTTGTAGAAATCATTCTGTTAGTAGCTCTCCTGACTCCTGGTGGTGGGAGGTTAGCAGCAGGTCATTGAGGAGATTCTGTTTGTGGACTGGAAGATAAGAGCAGTTGTATTATCTATTGACTGTGTAGATTGTAGAGTTTACAGAGGTGCAAAGAGAAGAAATACTAAGCAGATACAAAAAGAAAGATGCTAGTAACACATGATGCTAAAAAGAGGGTAAGTCTGCCCAGTATGTGAGGGATGCTCACCCTGGGTCATAAACAGCTTTTTGGTAGAATAAATTAATCTTCTTTGGAGTGTTGTGCTTCTGTGATGAGTACAGTCAAGAGAATAGAAAAGTTTAGACTCACGATGGTATCTGATGATAGAGACAAGATACAGATGTCAGTGAAAAGACTGTCAGCTTCTGAATTGCATTTGATGAGGGTGGGAAACATCATCTGGGAATTTGAAGGGGCAGATCAGGCTTGGCTGCCAGATGGTCTGTGATCAGTAGGGGAAGACAGGAAGCTAGAAACTAGTTGTGTGAAGGCAAGCGTATGTGCCTTCCTCTTGTTTTTCTGACACTTGCTTCTGGACATTGTTGGAGTCAGCCACTGGGAATGTGGGTATGACCCAATACTTGCCATTGAGGAGGAACAGTGAGGCCCAGAAGGGCAATAGGGAGAGCAGGGTGGCAGATGAACTGGGCAAAGAAGCAGTGTCCAGGGGACAGGAGACGGGATAGAAAGGTGGCTTTATGCTGAGGTCCTGGAATCTGCAAAAGAGGAGTGATCCAAGGCTCAAGGAGGCTGCATGGAGGTTTGAGTTTTTTCTTATGTTGGAAGGCTTGATTTTGAAACTGCTAACTATACCATTGGATATGTAAAAGTAGGATTTGTCTAGATTTTTTTATTCTTTTAAGTTAATGCATTATGTATCTTGTTAATGTACTTTGTTAGCTGAGATGAAAACATATGGGGAAAAAACCTGGTAGAATATAATTGCCCTTCTCCAAGACTCCTTGTACAGCAAATTGTGCCTATCAGAAAGGAATTTTTAAGTTGAAAAGTATCTACGTACATCAAAATAATAGTCATGGCTAAAATAGAAATTTTCTCTTTGTGTGGATGCATGTCTGTTTTTTTTTTTATTAGGGAGGAAGAGAAGGAGCAGATATTTTTAGGGGAGTTTTTACACTATTGTAATTAATTTTTTAAACTCATGATTTTATTAGCAGGAGAATAAAGAAGTCAACCTGTAGTCATTTCATTATGATCGTTTCCTCTACTTAACTGTTTTAACTCTGTGTACTTAATAACAGACTGTACTTCTTATAGTGCATCACCATTGCAGGATAATAAGAAGCTGTTATAAATTGACGTTAGTATTTTTCATAGTATATCATAGTGTAGGGGCAGGTTTAATGCTTCAAAGACAAAATAATTCTGTAACCCAGATATATTCTGAGTTATAATTATTTTGATCTCTGTTGACAGTGCCTGTTTAATGGCTATACCTCGCCAGAAGTATTTTCCTACTTCTTCAAAATAATAAATTTCTTGTATGTATTGTGTGAAGTTTTCAGAAGCAGTGATTGCAACTGTTAGAGAAAGCTAGGGCTCCTGTTGCCACAACGGACTGATTCTGAGACCCTGAGCTTCTTATTTAGGCTGAAATTTCCATTAAGGCCATAGAGGATGTGGACTTGTTCTCAGTCATTGTTTAGAGAGGTAAAGTCTAGGCTGTGAAGAGTTAGTCTCGGAAGGTCATTATTCTCCAGGATAGAGACCGTCTACATCCTCCAGCCACAGAATAATCCCCATGTGCCAGCCATGGCTATTCCTTGGGCTCCCCAGTCGCTGCATCTGTCCAAGCAGCAATGGGGTGTTCAAAGCCTGCGCTCATAAAGGGGAAGGCAGTAAGGGGAAACAATTTGGCCTTTGGCTTACGCACATGATGCCCCTGGGACTTACACATATGAAGGTCAAGATCATTCTTGTACAGAAGGCTGCCGCAAGGCCAATATTCTACTTAAGTTTTACATAAGCCTTGGAGTAGGATTTAGGTAGTTCACAGAACTTCTGCTCAATCTATGTTTAAGGGTTTATTTCACTCAAAGTTACAAGTCTGCCCTAAAAATGGGCATCACTCTGTATGTCGGCTTCAAAGTCTTGGCTATGCTAAGGTATAGCTGCATGTAAAAGCAGTGAGATAGGCCTGACTGAGGCACTGAAGGAGCGAGTGAGAGTACTCTGGTCCATGTCCAAAAACAGCAGTCAATGCCTGTTTGGCAACAGTGTTAAAAAGCTGTGTTGGTCATTGCTGGTACTTGATCATAGAAGATGTAGATAAGCACATAACTCATGAGTGCTGGAGCAGTGCAGAGCCATGTGTCTGTTATGCATGGCCATCCCCAGAAAGTGCAAAGAAATGATTAATTTGAATCTTGATATTGTACATTATAGTTATACTACATTTATCTCTATTTATAAGAATGTTACTTTTAATATAAATTATAATTATAATAGATGGAACTATATATTGCACGCATGCAGTGGAGCGTGGCATTCAATCTCCCTTTGTCCCAGTCACCCTCTCGCCTTCCTAATCTCAACAGTAACTAGACCTTTTGGATGGTCACACTAAATACTCATAAATTTGAGTCTTTGTTGAGATTTTTGTCTTTTTCCTGGTACTTTCCTTCTTTCAGAAATTCATTGTGAACATTGAAAGGAAATAGGGAAATCGTGTTAAAGCATCTGCTTCTTTTGCAAGACATTTGGGCAGTTTGGCTCACATACTCAGAGCTAGAAATCGGCATCTAAGCAGTGGTTTCATAGCTCTGAGCATGCATATCTGATAGAAAGCAAGTAACTTCATCTGCTGTTACACAAATGGGAGATGAAAATAGACCCTTCTATCTCTAAGCATAAGTACTGTAAACTGAGAAGACACCACAGATACAGTCACAGATGATCTCACTGCTCTTGCTTTTAGAGTTAAAAAGAATACTTTCCCAAACATTTTTTGTTCATTTAATACATTTCATATTAATACAGCAGTCTTAAGTTAACTTCACTAGCTTTCCACATTCACTAACACGACAGGCTACCTTGATATTTTTCACTTTTTCCAAGTAAAAAAGAAATTATTGGGTAAACATACAAACATCTATTAATTATTGTATTTAAATATCGTATATATCTACGAAGAAAATGTTAGCATCTTTCAGCTAAAAGGATTCCAAAAAGTCCTAGGGAAAGATTGGTGTAGGTGATGGTGAAATGTTTAATTCTCTCCTTGCAGAACAGCATCTAACTTAGAAAAGGCTTCAGTCTGAGTTACATAAGCCGTATTTTCAATTGTATCCACTTTTCATTGCTTTACATACAATGCTTCATATACCTCTAACTGAGCTATACGAAGCAACAAAAAACCAGACAGCCTCAGGACTGAAATGTCTTTGCATATATCGGGGGAGAATCTGCACACAAAGGGACATTTATCAGGGGCGACTGTTCCTCTGCTGAGGAAAGGAGCATACCCAAGAGTCCAGAAACAGATGAAGATCTTATCAAGAAAGCCCTCTTCAGTAATATCATCAGCCTGCTCTTGCCAAGTCTGGCATTTCTGTATCGTGTGTATTTGTGATGGAGAGAGAGGGAGCAAAGCTGTGCATGTGCATGTAGCCTGGATAAAGTACCTACTCAACCCCCTGGGTCTGCACAGTGTTAGAATATAATTGGGAATCATCTTTGCCAGTATGGAGTGTCCATGTGAGAATGGAGTTTACAGTATTCCTCTCACAGAAAACTGCAGGATGGGCTCTTCAGCTGAACTGGTTGCATTTTGGGTTTTTTGTTTTTTTTTTTTTGCAAATAGTTCTACTCCAGTTTTATCTCAACACATACAGGTAATAACAAACCTCTTGAACTGTGCATCCAAATGCGAAGGTGGAAAATTATTGAGAAAGACAAAAAGAATTTATTTTTTCTTTCTTGCATGAGTTTTAGACTCTGAAAACAGAGGTGTAAATTGCTCTTGTAGTGAGTAGACGGAAAAGTAAAGATAGTTTCTTCTAATTTCATCACAGGATCAGGATTTTGCCATGATGGCAGGGTTTATTTTGCCTCCTGTAGACTAGATGCTGATAGGAAGAGAGTATTTTTCATATTATATGGAACCTAACTTTGAAGCAAGGGAACAAATCTTTGGCATTTCTTAGTGTATCTTGAGTAAGTATCTTTTTCTTTCTACCTCTGTCTCTCATTTTTTTCATTGAGCAGGTTTCTTTAAGTTCAATGAAGCAGTCCAATTAAAAAGTCTATACAGCGGTATAAGAGTCTGTTCTACTAAAACGCTAATCAAACTCTAGCAGCAGTGGCCATAATGTACTCCTGCCTTTCTGACTTCCAAGAAAAAACAGTAAATTTTGTAATAGCTCAGCCTAAGCCTTAAAAGTTATTTTGATGGTATACTTGATAGACAACTATTATGTAGTTTTCCATGAGCTGTATCTTTGGTAGTTACTCAATTTATGTGCTATTTAACATTTATTTAATTAATCGCCCTCCCTCCCAGCTTCCCCCCCCCCTCAAAACTTTGAAGTTGCATTGTCATTTCAAATTGATGCAGATGTGTTCACCACTTTTCTAACTTTGGATTGGATCCTGTGTTCCTACCAAGTTCTGTAGATTACAGGAGTGTCAGACACTACAGGAATGTAAAATTGTTTCCTTTGTATTCATTTTATGTAAGCAAATGAAGACTTTACAAATAGAGCACAATTTTAAGGTTTTGAAGTGTCAGTGGATATACTTCTTTTGAAACTATGGTCTCTGAAAGCTCTGCCTGTGTTGCGAGACATAGCGCACCTTCACATCACTGAAATTAGCTCTGCATTGCAGTTGCAAATCTGGAGCAGCTTTTGTACCTATACCTAAGGTCACATCAAACAGGCTGGAGTACTGTGTCAGTGTGGTGGTCATGTCTGGATCCTAGTGTAAACTAAGTAACCATTAATGAAACTTTTTTCTCAGAGAAGTTTCATAGCCTGCCTGAAGATCTGGCTTCTTGGAGGTGGAGAATAGGTTTGACCAGATGTCAGGTGAAATCACATCACTAGGTGTGGTGTAGACATGTTTTAAGTGTTCAGTTTAACCAGAATTCAGTTGAGCAATGAGGTATTAGAATAAGTGTACTTTTTTTTAGTGGTTTAGCTTATGAATTAAGCACTGTAATGACATGCCTAGGCTAAAAAAGGATAATGGTGTTTACATTCTGTTTCATGCACTTCTGTCCTCATGTTTCAGGCTTGGAAATGTATATGTCTTTTCTCACTCTGGCAATATTTCTGCATCCCTCTTTTTCTTGAATATCTTCTGTTACCATTTTTCCAGGCTGTGTTTTGTATCCTCATTAGACCCAGCTTGGGTCTTCAAATGGTTCCTTTCCTAGACTCACTCCCTTTTGCCTTGCTTTTTAAACGTATTTACTGCACACACACCCCCACCCCCCTTCCTCCTTCTGTGGTCTTTTTTTCAGAAAATCTTTGCCTGGTCTTTCCCTATCCTCACTTTCAGAATATTCTTTCCTTCCCTTTATTGTCCGTTGTAGGACAGGGCTGCTGCAGATAAGGATAGCACCTGCACTCTCTGCCATTTGCAGTACTAGCAGCAGGTAGGAGAGATAAAGAAACTCTACTTCTGACTTTCGAGGCTCGAAAGAAAGGTAGGGAGTGGCAAGATTTTTGTTCCAGAAAACAGAGAAGCCTTTTCATTTGTCATCCTTACCAAGAGTGCACAGCTGCCCTGTAAGCAGCATTGGCAAGGTGGGGCAGCATTAGGCAGCTTGGTTAGGAATGAAGTAGCATGTGGCAGATTCTCCTGCGTTGTCTTTGCTATCTAGACCTGCTTCCAAGCCTAGGCAAAGGAGAGTGGTAGCTTTGAGCAGTAAGTACCTGTGGGTTATCCTTGTGTCTATTTCCCTCATGGCCATTGTGCTAAGAGGTCTGGTTGACCCTACTGCTTAAGAGCGATGGGACCTACTGCTTAAGATGGAGGATCAGGGTTAGGGGGAGGAGTTGCTGGGGAGTGACAGTGACTTCAGAGGAAGGAAGAAGGCTGCTCCATTCAGAAACCCTCTACCATCTCTGTGGCAGCAAAATAGCAACCCTCCCTCCAGGGTAGACTGCACAGAGCTGTTTCTCAGCTTTCTGTCCCAAGTCCGTTCCTCCTTCCATCCTTCTCATCATAACGGTGGCCTGGACATATTTTCTCATCTTTAGGGCAAAAAAATTAAATTTTGCCTTTGCGTCTGGACAACCTAAATAACCTCTCTTTTTGCCCAGACCCTTGTGAATGCAATTTTCATTGTGAAGCAAATTGTAAAATTTCTTTTGAAGATTGACTGTATTTCAGTCCATGACTGTTCAGACTCCAGTGTGAACTTGTCCCATGTGTGTGTGTGTTTTTCTAGTAAGATAGTTACAGTTCTTGTATCCCACAGCAGACTTGCAGTGCTGCAAAACGGATTGTACTCTGTCACCCTCCCCCCCCAAATCTTCTCACTGTGGATTCAGCACAGTGCAGAACGGGTACAGTGCTCTACTCCTTGTGGAGAGACGTGAGGATTAGGTAAAAAGATGTATGAAATCCTTGACAGACAAACATGGTAAGGTGAGATGGCCATTTTCTTAACATAGTTGTGTGAATTGCCTGTTACCCAATGTTCTTCCACACCAGCAGCGGCAACCATCCCGTCAGTGTGGCAGGGGATGCAGTATTCATTCATTCATCACAAAGTGCCATGGCTTAGCATATTTTGGGTTAGTGCTTCATACTCTCAGTGACATGTTTTAGAGTTTTGGGTTATTGAATGAGTCCTGTGGAACAGGAATGTTTCTGTTCTGCCACCTCCATTATGTTATCTTTTCCAGTTGCAATTACAAGCTAATTCAAAGCTCTTTGTGTTAGGCTAATAGCTTCTGATTCACTGCTCTCTGCCAGTCCCTCTTTGTGCACTTTTCATCCTGCCTACCCGTCCCCCTACCACTTACCTATGAAGAACATTTATTTTTTTCCCTGAGTAGAGGCTCATCATAGGCAAATCATTAATGGAACATCAACAGGTCCCATCTGTTAGAGTTGCATATGGGTAAGATCACAATTATCAAAAGTCTTTTTTTTCCCCCCCATTCTTATCCGCACAATAAATGTAGTTGTCAGCAGGATAAGTTCACACATCGGATAAGGTCACAATTTCATTTAGTGACAACTTCCAACAGCGTGAACTTACAAGGTTCGATTTATTAAAGAGTCAGAAAGGATAAGATCACTGCATGGCCAGCCTGATTTATCAGGGTTTGACTGGAGTACTTGAATAGAGAATGTCGTATTTCAAGTTTATGTTCAAAACTGTAGTTTAGTGTGTGTTATGTCTCAGAGACTTGAAAATTGAGGGAGGAGAATTTAGAGGAGGTGTCTCAATAAGGCAGTTTATGTCTGCCAAGCAAGTGTATGAGCATTTAATATTGGAGCTACCTAGTTAAGAATCACAGAAGTGGAAATGGGATAGGTCTTTGCTGTCGGTGAACTGCTATGTGCAAATGTCCACATATTAGTTCATTATAATGGAGGTAATCACCAGTCAAATACTAATTGCAGATTCTTCCTGTGCATGCAGGTCAGCGGGCAGATCTTGGGGCCTGGGCTGGGCAATGCTTAAGAACTTCTGAGAGTGGTTTTAACTTGTTCACTCTGACTTTAGAGCAGTCCTTGTCTGAGACTGCAATGTATACAGTTTCTCTGCCATGCAGAAATATTCATTGGAGAGCCAGGCGGCTGTGCACTGGAAATATGCAAAGAAGGAGCCATTTGCTAGTGGAAATTGGTAGAACGCCATGATGTCAAATAACCAATCTCTAATTATAGCAGAGGAAGAACTTACTCATTCTTTTTAACTAACTCTACTTAGAATGCCATTCCTGATAAAAAAAAAACCAACCAAACAAAACAAAACAAAAAAAAAAAACCAACCAAACAAAAAAAAAACCCAACCCTATTGCTGAAGCTATCAGTGACTTGCTTAGAAATGTTAAACATTTATGAATCTGGATACACTTATTTCTGAATGAAGTTGTTCACTTTTTCTTCCCTGAAGTGCTGTTAATCATTCACCTTCAGCTGTACGCTCCTTTAATTCTTATTCCAGAATGTGGGTAGGTGGATGAAAACCAGTATTATTTTGCTCAGAAATACTATGTATAGTTGAATTCTTCTGGCATTTGAACTGTGGTTGAATTATATTAAGGGCCAAAGCTGTTGTTGTGTTCCTGTGTGCTGTGTATGTTTTGTGGAGTTTTTTTAAGTTATTCTGATTTTGCTGTAAAAGAAGACAAAGCTAAACTGACCTTTCTACCTTCTGTTTTATGCATGCCCTCTGTAGTACTCTTGAAACAATATGTATGTGTAAGAAAAGAACCTTAAATTGAGTCCTTTCATTCTGGTTTTGTATCCACCAAGGTGGCCTAATATCTTAAAAGCCATGGGATGTTTTGTAGCTGTACTAGTGAGTCATGACTTGGGGCTTCTTTACAGTGCAGCTATCATAAGTCTTTGAGTAATCACAGACTTTAAAAGTATGCTACATCAACAAGATAAGAGAAACAGCCCACAGCACTAACAGCATTATCTTTTACCAAAATTGATTAGCCCATACTATGTGTCTCAAATATTTTGTATAAACTTACTCACCAAGCTGGAAATAAGTGTGTTCCTGAAGAACAAGCTGAAAAAAAATACTTGCTCTTTAGCAAGGAAAAGGGAAATACGCATTACTAAATTAAATGTCTCTTAAATATTTTTTTTTACCTAACTCGCAAAAACTAAAAGCAGGACATCACTTTCTCTTTACTTGCATTTCTTAGTGCCGCTTCTGTTATGCTTCTTACTGTCCTTTTCAATCGGAGGGTTGACAAGTCTAGGATGAAAGCAGCAAAATACAACTGCTTCTTGACTTTGCCATAGGAATGACGAATCCCAGGGGTGTGTATGATTTCTGTATACTAGCATTTGCTGTTATGTGAAGGAACATTATGTTCAGTGTTCAGTACTGAGGTGGTCTGTTGCAATTGCTGATCACTAAAAACTCCTAACAGTGTTTGGCATGGAATTTTCTGCTTCCTTTGGGCTGGAGTGCAGATTAAAGGAAGCTGCTGCGGCTTTTCATCCTTTCTTTCCTTTTCTCCCCGCTCATTGGGATCCCCATGGACAGGCACCTCTGAAGAGTCAGTACCAGCTGAGTCTTTACACTTCTTACTGCAAATGGTGATATGGCAATAAAATCTGCACTCCTCTTCCTTTTCCTGATGTAATCTGTGAAGATGCTGAGCAGTTGTGCAGGGAGCTGCAGAGAGCTGACTTACATCAGAACTTCTTCTGAGGCTGAAGGGGGAAAGTGTGTCTTGCTGGCACAATTAAGAGTCACAGGGTGAGGTTCTTTTTTTCCAGCAAACTCCCTTGAGGTCACAAGTTGCTCGGGGCCACAGGTATGGCACCACTTAAACCAGCCTCCCCATGGGAAGCTGGCAGTGAGCAGGGGACATCCCCCGTTCTCATCAGCTGGTGACCGGCCCCGTCTGTTGCTGCGGTTTCGATACCATTCACCAGATAGGAAATTTCAGAGGAGCAAAATGTAAATGAATGCAGGAAAGTTGCAGGCTCCTTACTCTGGGGTCAGGGGAATTCAGGAGAGGATTTTTAATAGTGACATTTGTAATCTTTCTTCTACAAACCCTCATACGAGCCCCTGGCCTTCTCGCTCAGGGCAGACAAAGGAACGTATGCAGGGATTTTACGAAAGATGCAGGCTCTGGTAGGAAAAAAAAAAATCTTCACAGATGCTTGTGGATCCTGATGTGCAGTGGTTTTTTAACTTACAGCTCTCTTAGTGTTATTTTTTTTCCCCTAATGAAGATTTTCAGAGCAAAAAAATAATCTTTGCCAAGGATCGAATTGTAACGTGCTGCACCTTGTCCAAGCATAGCCAAAATGCCTGTGTTTGCCAAAACATACGAGCAGCTTCCCAACCTAATGTTCACCCATAGAGTTAAAATGGCTGCTGGTCATGGTGACCAGAGATAAATGTGGCTTTTTTGGAGAACTATGATGAAGGGAAACAGGAAGCTTATGGAGCAAAATGTTTTGTAGCCCTGTATGCAGTCTGCGACTCTGTCACGGTGTTCTGGGGGGGGAGAAATACAGCAGCTTCAGTGCAATTCAGTGTGATATTACTTCATGTGTAGTACATTTCAAAATATTCATACATATTGAAATGTATTGCCCAAACTACAACTTGGGACAGTAACAAAAGAGAATAAAAGAGAAAAAAAAATCCATATTAATTTATTTAATTATCAGCTGGAGGAAAAAAATACAGTTTCAGAAAATAATTGCTTGGTTTTATGTTTGGTTCAAACCAGAACTACTTACTAGGTATAAGATCCATGTTATTAATTTTATTTAATATAAAGTGTAATGATGTGTACCTTAAAAGTTAGGTAGGTTTTCAGATATCACTGGATGATCTGCCCTAAGTTTGTCGTTCTTAATCCATTAAAAGACAGGCCTGCTTGTAAATCCACAGGTACAGATAAGGAGTCACTGTTTGACTGTGTCTGAACCCTTTTCAAATGAAAAATGTCAGTGGCAGAAAGGGAGGCTGAATTATTTTTTAAAAGGGTTTTCAAAGATTCTCATGATTCCTCTGGTATCAGTTAAATGTGACATGTCCATAGACATGGCTGTTTTTTAGTGTGTAAAAGCAAGCAAATGCTACAGTTTTCATCTCTATGTAGAAAGAAGACGCCGCAGTGTGCCTAAGTGATCAACATGTTACCTTGCAATACCAGAAAGATATCTCTTCCATAATTAACATATAAAGAGATTTTTTTTAAAGTTAATACAATTTGTAACAATGTAACTGTGAGAGGGAGAAAAGCTCCCCCCCACATCCCCCCCGTTTGGATGCATATATATCACGTGTAAATTAGATATAATTAATCCATAAGCCTTCTTGCTCACATACTGCCTTTTACAATGTCATAGCACTGTCACAATGGGGACTCACCCGCATACATAGAAGCTTTTGTAAACTGATACAGCTCTATTTCCTAGATTTGTTCCAGTTTGCAGGAAGGATCTGATGCACAATTTTACGTAGAGTAGTTTTGTAATCTGCAACACTCAGAGGTGAAATTTAGATTTCTGTGCTTGAAAATGGAAGCGGGAGCCAAGTCTTCTTTTTGGAGAACAGTCGAGATTAACCCCTGCCGACGAGGAAAAACTTTGCAGCCTGGCTGTAGCACAAATCCAGGCATCCATGGGAATGGTTAGCTCAGGGAAGTCTGTGGAGACTGCCTGTACGCCAGGAGGAGTTACTCACTTCCTGCAGCCCAAGGTTCATTTCACAACAACTGCCAGTTCTAAATCTGGGACAAGTTGACTCCTTGCACAGTTGGATTTTCCCCTGTTTGTGGAAAAGCACCGACCTGATTTGGGGTAGAAGGGACGTGCTGATGCAAAAGGCAGGAATTACTGTTGCATTGGGTTGGTATGGAAAGGGAAGAAGGGGCTTTAGTAGGTAGGGAAAACAGGGCGGGAGAAATCATGGCTACAGCGGGGTTGAGGTGAGCTCTGCTGTTTGTGAGAACAACAGAATTTCTGGCTACCTTCGGGAAGGCCAAAGCTTGGAAGTGCAATAGTATGTAAAAATTCAGTTAAATGTCTAACAAGAAAAGCACAGATCAACCCCTCCTCCTTGTTCCATTTTATCCCTCTTAAAGTTTGAAAACAGAATGTATTTCAATTGTTTTAGAAAAGAATGATAGAAATTGTGTATATAAACATAACTTGGTACATTTTAAACGGAAACATTATTTCATAGAAAAATAGGCTTATTGAAGAGACTGCTTTCAAAGAAGGATTATCCAAACCATTTTTTTAATCCTGAAATGAAGTGAAAAAAATGTTGAGAAGAAAGGTGGTGACTGAATTTTATTTTTCCTTCCACAGTAATGATCAATTGTGCATTATTCTTTCTCTTTTCAGAGAAAAACACAGAAAAGGTATAGTGAGCTGATGTAAGAATTTCACTTTTAAGTGTTAATTTTGAAGTCCTTACTTTCAAAAATAAAATTTGCTTTAAAAAAAAAAAGACAAATTGGTACACACTAAAAAGAAAAAATCACTATACCACCTCCCCATTGCTTTTAGATATTTTGTGTTAAAACCTCAAGCTAACAATTTAAATAATTTTGGGTTTAATTCTGAAATGTTACTGCCTATAAAACCTCACTTGGTTCAAAATCCTTTTTTCAGTTGTTTTTAGTAGTTTCTTCAGAATTAGTACCATTATTGTGGGTTTATATCTCTATATGGTATGCCTCTAAAATTTTTAGTAGCTGAGTGCTTCGGAATGTGGACTTGTGACAGCAAAATGCATCAAGGAGGTTAATGCAGCAGGTGTGGATGCTATTGCACTTTGTCCTTTGAACTATCATCTCCCTCCTCCTCACCATTTCTTCAGAACTTTTATGAAACCGCTATTCTGAATAAAAATGCCTTCAAACTCGAATGCCTGTGAAAGGAAAGGGACTTTCTAAACCAAATTTGAATATAATTATAAGGGAAAAAGGTTTGTTTTTCTTTTGCAGGATGACAAGATCAGTTGTTTTTCAGACAAGCAAAATTAATTCTCATTATATGGGTCCTCAGAACATTGTGCATATAAATCCGGCACAAAGGCAGAGGTGGTTGTTGTCAAGGCACAAGTGAAAGTACTCTCAACACTGCTTGTTTCCTTTGTTTGCAGGAGAGTTGGAGGTGGTCCAGAAAGACGGGGAGCGCAAGATTCAGAGCCGGCAGCAGCTTCCGGTTGGAACAACATGGGGGCCTTTCGCTGGGAAGATGGATCTGAATAATAACACCTTGGTATGTAGATGCTCCGAGACGCTTCGCTTCGTTATATTATGTGTCATTCTTTAGGGAATTGCCTGAATTACTACTCAGCCAGAGCACTGAAAACAGGCATTGTTAGCTTTCGCGGACAGTGGTATTTGGCTCTTTTCCAATTAGTTCATCTATGGCAACCGTCCACGTAAAGTTATTTGGAGCACAGGTTAATAGTATTAAACTTGTTATTTTACAGAAGAAGGAACATGTCACTTCCTTGTTTGCTGAACCAAGCTGTTGCATTTCAGTAGTAAAAGCTGATTTTTTAGTGGCTTTTTAAATTTTGCATAGCATTAGTTGCTGAACACTTAATTTATATTAATGGATAGTGTAGAAAATAAACAGCTCCATTATTTTAGGATAAAATTCATTAAATTTGCCTTAATGTTACTGAACATACCAAGATCTTCCATCAGATTAAAATTATTTCGAAAGATATCAAAAGGCACCTGTCATAATATATTCTCAATTAGCCTTGTTTTTTATTCTAACTGCAGAAAGTATGTGGACCATATTACTTTAAAATAATGCTTTGCTGGTCTCAGTTCAGTGCACTGAAAATCATGTCATTCCCAGGTCTTCATTTCATTTTTGTTTGTATTGAAGTCTGAGCTTCAGTATTATTTCATAGAATCATTTAAGTTGGAAAAGACCTTTAAGATCATCAAGTCCAGCCATTAACCTAATACTGCCAAGCCCATGACTAAGCCCTGTCTACACACGTGCCACAACTACACATCTTTTAAATACCTCCAGGGATGGTGACTCAGCCGCTGCCCTGGGCAGCCCCTTCCGGTGTTTGATAACCCTTTTAATGAAGAAATTTTTCCTAGTATCCAATTTAAACCTCCCGTGGTGCAACTTGAGGCTGTGCCTCTCATCCTAATAAATCACCCTCTGAAGGAATACAGGTCTCCCTGCAGACTGGAGGGAGGAGGAGGGGCTAGAATATTTAACACAGGTACTCAGAGTAACCTGCTAAGGCAGACACCTACATTTTTAAACTCTGACACCTGTACTTGGCATCTACAGGGCTTCAGTCCTTGAAAGGAAACATCCACTGGTAATGCTTGGACCACACTATAAATGCTGAAATGCATTTTCCAATATGCACGTTCCAAAATTGTCTAACCCCTTCTTCTAGAGATATTTGTTGCTTTTTTTCAATACAGGGTCACCTTTCCAGATATTCTCAGAGAATTAATCTGAACTATATACAATATCCCTATTGCCCTGTCCACTTGTACCACTTCCTCAGGTATATAAGACTTGAAGATAATGTTTGAGTGTGGGAGACGATGTTGATTGACCCTTCAACTACGGATGTTACCATTATCAGATATTCTTAGGATGGATTTGCAACATGTCAGTAGTTAATCATACTGTTTCATTTTTGTTTTCTGAAGAAGACGTAGAGCAGGAGCTTGCTTCTCTTTTGGTAGCGCAGGTATATATTAAGGTCTGTTACTACTTTTCAAATTTGGGCAAATACAACTTATGCCTTAACAAGAACATTTAGATAAGATATTTTGGTTTTGATGAACTTATAATTAAGCAGTGAGTGCAGTTTGGTGATTATAATGGGATGGAACAACTTTCTCAACCCAGTTCAGAAAGATGTGGGATGAAAGTCTTCATGGCTTTTTTCTCACTAAACTGGAAAGATACTCATTTGTTTCTTGTCAAATTAAAAAACATAAAGTCTATTTTTGCTAACACTTGAAAGATTTTGCTTTTGTTTTGCCTACTAATATAAATACATTTGGAAATCTGAAAAAGTTCCTGTAAACAGAATTGTAGTCCCCAGCAATATTGTTTTGTCCCCTGAGGAACTCCATCCTTTGAGATAGTCAAAACTGAACTGGCTATGATCTTGAGCAATCTGGGTTAACTTCGAAGTTGGATCTGACTTTGAAGTTTGCCCTGCTTTGAGCAGGAGTTTGGACTGGATGACCTCCAGAGGTCCCTTCCAACCCAAATTATTCTGTGATTCTAAGTATTCTTTATTTTTGCCGAATATCGGATGTTTCCTGTAATCCTACATTTGTTACTTTAAAATGCTGTGTGAGGAAATGTAAACCTTTTGATAGAACTTTAATTTACTGTTTAAGCAACACAAACCCAGTGCCAGCTTCTACGTATTTTCTTTTATCTTTTTTTTTTTTTCCTTGAAACGATTCTGGTTCATTTATGATTTTTCTGTTTGCTTGACACATTTTATTACTTTTCTCACTAGTGTACATGCTCTCTGTTGTTCATAAGGGAAGTTGTGTTTGTTTACTTAAGGTATTTATATCTGTTTTGGAAAGCTCATTTGGGTAAAGCCTCACCTCCCTAGAATTCAATCAAGCTTTCACATCAGCAGCTGACAGCAGGTTTAGTTCATTTCTGAATTAACTGTTGCACTGTTATAGACATCAAATGATTTTTGGAAAAAAGCTTTAACATGAATTTTTGGTATAGAGAGGAAAGGAAGGAAAAATTCAGGGAACCACAGGTGAGTAAGTATCACAATTTTTGCAGCTGGTCTCTTTATTGGAAGATATGTTTGTGGCTGACTACAAGTATCTTACCCGACTTTACTGTTTAGTCTCAGCAGTGTGACACTGCCCCACAGGATTCATTACCTGTAACTATACCAGTTACAGCTTACTTGCTAACCTTGTACTCTGCACTGTATACAGCCTGTACATGTAAGAACCTGTTATCCCGTGCTTCTTATTTAAAGCAATGCTGTGTTGCTGAATACACTCTCACCGCTGTTGGCTCAGGAGACGGAGCAAGCTAATTAATTCAGCACGATAATTAATTGAGTCACCGTGCCAGATGTCAAATACTTTTTAGATCTTTCAAGTTTCTGTCTTGAAGTATATTAAGAATATACATCTCAGAGTAGTGGAGGTTGGGTACCTTGAACAAAAATGATTTAAGTGCTGTTCATAAGCACAATAGGAATAGCAGCTGTTGACTTCATCAGCAGTGCCGTGGCACTATCAGGAGGTATGGTATCGGGACTGCAGGATACTCAAACTTAATGGTAGACTTGAAATAGCTCAGTGACTTATAAAGTTCTTAATTTTTGTCATCAAGGAGTTAGCCAATACTCATGAATTACAATGTGATCCAAACCCCTTATGAAATTGTATACCCCATTGCATTACTGTGGCTGTTGATGAAACAATCTGCATGCAGCCACCAGAATTCTTAAGAATGTTGGTTTTAAGAACAAAGAGTAAGTTTTGGACCTTAAAACTTGTCTAGGCATTTAATTCCCATTTCAATCTGAACTTAAGGACTCCTTATATCATTATTAAATATTTATAGATATCTATTTAGATACTTCTATTATATTTAGAGTGATAGATCTCCTACTTAGATACTTTTAATGATCTGTTCCTGTAATTTTGCCAAACTGCCAAAATTATCCTGCTCTCAGCTGCATGCATAGTTTGTATCTGCCTGCACAGTTGGGCACAGAGGTTATTGCTTTCCATTTCCTTCCCCTTCTCCCACTTTCCATCAGCTGTATAGTAGTTGATAGTCCCAAGAAAATGAAATGCACAGGAGTACCTTTTCAAGCCTAGAAAGGTATTTGTAAGATAAGAACTCATTCTCTTGTTTTACAGTGAAAAGAGATCACTGACATGTTTCTAGATTTTGTTTGAGATTTAGCATAATCTTGCTGTTTTGACAAGCAGACACATGAAGAGTTTTGTACAGTACTGCTTTCTGTCTCCAGTTGGTGAGAACAGGGAAGGCAATGTGATTTAATCACTAGTTTCACCAGGAAGGCTCCAACATCGTGCCTTGCTGCATCACCGAAAATTCAGTAGTTCCTGGGTACCTACAAGTAGACAGGAATATATTTCTAAGCATAAAACTCCTACCTTGTGATTTCTGTCTTTAACAAGAAAGTGGATTTGCGCAAATGTCAAGTCTAATGTTAACAGGCAGGTGAGAAGAGCAGAAGACCCCCCCTAGACTGGTCATACAAACCACGGAAGGAGTAGCTGCTGTGCCGAAGCAGCTCTACGTTCAAGGCACTAGCAGCCTATTTAAGAAAAAGCAGTTTGGTTGCTTTTTCCCAGCTGTACGTATTCTCCCTCTTTGAGGGGACAACTTGGTGGGAATGAGGCCCATGGAAACAATAGTGGCGCAGAACCACGTAGCCGTCGCACCATCGTTCCGGTAGTCACGTGGAGGCATTCTGAAAGGCCTTTTCCCTTGGCTGCTGCCATCGAGTTTTTGGTGTTAATCTGTGCCCATGGCAGGGTTTTGTGAAACAAAACAATGAGCAGCTGGATCCTGCCCCCTGTTCTCCTCGTCTTGTCACAGGGAGGAGCACGTGGGGCAGGCCTGTATCAGCCTGATAAGGAAAAGAGGATTCAACGTGGCTGTGAAGGGAATCTGCAGGAGGAAAGTGTGCAGGGCTGGGCCAGACGAGCAGTGGGATACAAGCAGGGACCCTTTAATGGGATCTGGGAGGTTCAGCGCCAAAGCGACACTTCTTCTGGAAGATGATGAAACCATCTGACTGGGTAGCGTGAAGGGGCTGAGGAGCCAAGGTTCAAAAGGCAGTTAAGTTACTCACTAATCTGTGGCTGGTCACTTGGGGTCAAAAACCTTGTATCTATAGCAGCCAGCAACTTCTAATCTTCAGAGCTGCAGTGCGAGGCTTTGCTGGGCACTTTGGTTGGAGGTGCCGTACAGCCACCGAGACAGCTGGTAGTCAGGCTGTAGTCAGGCTGTAGTCTCTGGTTCTCTTGTTCAAACACGGAAAGGGATAAGGCAGTTTCTATCTTTAGATATTGCCGTGATTTGGAGATTTTGGTTCTTATTAGCACAGAGCCATTTTAATGTTCATATTTAATTACCAAAAATAGTGTATTGAGTAATGAACCTTGATTCTAATCTTTGTTATACTGGGCTTGTACCTTTAAGTACCTGAAGTGACCACAAAACCACTTTTTTCTCATTTTTACTGCTGTTAATGTCAGGCTTTTCATGTTTAAAACTTGGTTAAAACCAGTTTCTTCTGTCCCAAACACAAGCAGACGTTAATGTAACAGTGCTTCTGGACAGCACATTGTGTCACCCCTACGGTGATGTGCTGGTGCGCTGTGCAAGTGTCAGGGTTGGCCACTTCATAAAACCCAAAACATTAACAAAAATGGCAATGTGCTGAAATGATGTGGACATCCACATGGCCATCCACAATGGTCTTTGAGAACACATCACCTCACATTGCCTCACCTTTTATAAAGCAGTCTCCCATTTATATAAACATGGAGTTGAGGAGAATCCAATGACAGAACTTTTTTTTAAACTTTTGTGCATAATTGTAGTTTAGATGCTTCTTTTCTTCCCCCGCCCCAAAAAAAGAAATTGTTATTTCTGCTCCCTTATTTACATTTACATAACAGAGTTAATTTAAAACATGTTACTAATATGATAGCAAGATGTGGTAATGATCTGAATAAACACCCTGTTTTGAAAAAAGCCAAAAGTGTTTTTTTTCCAGCTTATGAAAGTAGTTTCCAGAATGTGAATAAGTGATGAAGCAACATGATCCATGGAAAAAAAAAAAAAAGCACATTGATGGTGCACCTCTGTCTAAATGCTGTTAGTACACTGATATTAGTACTGCATGCCATTACTGTAGCCTTAATTTTATGATATTAAATGTTTAAGGGACATACAAATATGGTTTGTTTTAAAATAATCAAACTAAAACACAAATGTTCACAGGAAGACAGAATTGAAATTACATTCTTCCTTTTTATTTCTGCATTGATTTCCCAAATGTAGTATTATGTCAATAGCAGTTTTTCACATAGTATCTCTTTTGGTTTTTAACCTCTTTCCCTTGGCTGCAGCCCTTTTTTAAGACTACACGTACCCATGGTTCATTTTGACACCTGTTTATCACAACAGCAGAACTTTAACAGTTGTTCAACACTTCTACTAAAGGTTTTTTAAAATAATTCAGTTGCTTGGTGCGTGCTATAAGCATCTCCATTAAGCAGACTTTATCCTAATACTGTTGTAATTAAGTAGTAGACATTACCAATCATTCTCATTAAACTAACTCAGTTCCCTGGGAGAAAACTCAATAAACTGTCTGTCCTATTTCAGCAAGCTTCATTTCAGTAGGGGGGTCCTTCTCTAAATGGGAATGTACCCTGGGGCACATTGCCAGGGAGTTGCTGAGAGCAGAGAGAGGGGATAGCCCAGGGGGGAGAGGCAAGGTCAGGAGCCAGGGACAGAAAAAGGGCAAGAAAATTTGGTTCAGGGACTCCCCGGCAGCAGAAGCAGCAGGAGACACCATCTGCAAGTGCCAGGCTCTTCCATTTTAGGATGTGGGGAAAAGCAGGGAGAAGACAATGTGTACTGGAGCACACATTGCATGTTAAGCTGTTTAGAGAGAATCATTGCAATAAACTGTGCGGTAGCAACATATTCTTGTGCTGCTAGACTATGGTCATCTAGTCTAATCTTCTCTGTGTCATAGGCTTTAAGACTGAAATGGTTATTTTGCTATTGTAGATTTTGGTAAATTTATAACACAACTTTTAGAATGGGATGCAGTCTTACTTAAAAACTTTAAGTAAGAGAAATAATTGATTTAGCTCCTTTTAAGGTAATTCATGTATCTCAGTACACTGAAATATGTAACAGGCACGAGTTCAACACCCATGTTTGAGATGAGGAATTTAAGATTAATGTCATCTGAGGAAATTTTTAAAATTCAGGCTTTTTATAATGATATTTATTCTTATTTGTGAAACATATGTATTATTATAGACTAAACATATAAAATGTCAGATTTAAATATTCAGCAGTTTTTGAAATAACTTTCTTCTCACTAAATCTTAAAGAACACACATTTTTTTAACTCTGAAATAAAATTCAGTTTCTAAAATATTGACACAATTTTTTCAGTAGTTTCACATCCATAGAACAAGCATGGGAAATTGTATCTCCATCACTGTAGTGGAACATAAAGCTATGAAGTGTCTTGTGTCTACGAAGAAGTTTCCATTTTTGAGCCAAGAATTACAGTGGGCACTGAACTGAAAGACCTGGAGGCTCGTGTTCTCTCTGACCGCTAGAAAATAAGCTGTCCTCAATACTCCTGGATTTCTTTGGGGCAAGTAGACATAAAGCTATGCCTGCCCAAGGGTAGTTAGCCATAGTTCTTCACTGATAGTGGAGAAAAGCACTGTGATGCCATTGCTTGTGGGACTGAGGTAGAACCTATATTGCACTCAGTACATTGTCCAGATGCGCTGTCTGGGCATACAGGTGACATATGATTATGAAAACATCAACAGATGCTTTCCATAAGACTTGTGGAGACAATAATGGGCAGTTGTTTGGGATAAAGTGTGCTGTAGAGAAAATTTTGGTGTGAAAATTCACATTTTGGTGGTGTCAAAATTTGTTTGTGCTAATAAAAGTGCAGACCAAGATACCATATCATAGTAACAATAATAAGATTTGAAATTATTGTCCATCTTAATTTAAATTAAAAAATTACTTCAAGTAAGGGAATGCATCTGTGGTTTCAGTGAGGACAATGGCTGCTTGCTGCTCACTTCTGTACAGTGTGATGGAATGATTGGAATTCCAAACATCAGTTCCCCTTCTGTCCGAATATGATTGAGAGAAGTAGCCTGTAAATTTGTAAGAATGGCAGAAATAAAAGGCATTTCTAGTTGTTTCATTACCAGCCAAATTAACTGCATTTTGTGAAAGTGTGGTTTTGAATATTTAAAATAGAAAAAGCCCCTAAATATTTATAGTAAGTATAGTTAGTATAGTATATGTGAATGCATAAATATATATGTATACATAACTATATAAAAATTGTAAATATATATATTTATATTTATATATGTATATATATACAATATAAGTGTTTGTGAGTATATAAAAATAGCATATTCTAGTCTGAAGAAAGTACAAACTGTTATTTGGTCCTAAAAATCAGAGTTTTATTTGAAATACTAATATTTGCTGAACTTTCTTCTTCATTCAGCTATAGCTCCTTTTCTACTGAAGTTGTAATATCACATAGCTGGTAGCAAAATTTGTCCTTTTCCAGATGCAGCAGATCTACTTTGCACCACTGAAATATGGGCAATACAGAGCTTGGCCTGAGATCTCAAGTGCTGAGTGGGGTTTGTAAATGTCCTGAGCCTCATTTATCAAGCCCAGAGAACAAGTTCATCAATCTAATCTCATGGTGGCTCCTCAGGCTCCAGGAGAGCTGAAAAGAGGACCAGCTCCAGCCATTACGGCTCTGCGGCGAAGAGCGCAGGAGGCACCATCACTTGCCATCCTTGCCCTTCCTGCCAGCCCCAGACCACCTGCAGTGGGGGAAAGGCTGCAGCAAGGGATGCACACCTACTGCTCTGTCTGATGTTGTGTCTTATTTACAGGGGTTTATGTGTGTTCTGATGTTCCACACATGATAAATTATATGCATAGCCTCATCAGCTTTGGTATTGTTTCATATTCATGTCCCCTCTTAAATAACTTAGTGTTAATAAACTTTTGCCCCCTTTCTTGTCACTAATGCATTTTATCATTTATTCCATAGATGAGAGAGGAAGAGAAAATATTTCAATGTATTCAAAAAATGTTTCACAAATTATGAAACAGTAAATATAGTTAAAATAATGTATTTTTTTATTTGAGCTCTCAACATATTTAGGGAATAACTGAGTTTTACAGAGGCAAAATACTGTCCTTTCTGTACTCTAAGGGAAGGGTAGGAGTCTGAATGCTACTGATGCATTTAGAATAAACTACATCGCTTTTGAGATATCATCATAGTTTATGTAGATTATTCTCACTCTGAGAAAATGTCTTAGAATTTAAAATTCTCCCTGTCAGAGATTAGTATTTTATATCTTAGTTTTGACATTTGATTTGATATCTGAAAAGGATAGAAGAGATTTTTTTTTTTAATAAAAGCATCATATATGTTAGCAATTATTATTATTTATGCATTTATAAATGTGTCACATTTCCCCAAATAGTTTTTATTCTTTGAAGCTTTTTTTTCCACATGAGAGTCTCTGATCTGGGGGATGAGTGACCATGTTTTTTTAAAAGACGAAACTGGAACTCCTGCCATGTGTCAGGACATTAAAGACAAGTTTAGGGGAGCTGAGGGAGGTGTGCCTCGGTGCTGGGGAGGTGAGGAAGGATCCTTCCCTCTCTCCCCCTCCTGCAAGCTGTTGTACTCACTTTTGGAAGAAAACTGGGACAAATTAGCATAAAGGGAAGGGAGCAATAAAGCAGAAAACAATAGTAAGTCCAACATATATTCGTTTCTTCTTTTCTGCTTGTGTTGAAGCAGGCCTGCTTCTACTATTGCTGATTTTTAGCTCCACTATAGACCTCATAGTATGTCTTAGTCTTACCTCTCTCTGCTTTTCTGGTGTTTTTTCATCTTGGCTGTGGTTGCCTTTACTACATTAAATATTGAATCTTGTTATTTGTATTTGTTAAATTTCAGATTGTTTTCTTCTCTTTTGGGATCCACTTGCTTTACCTTACTTCTGCTTCTATTCTCACTCCAGCCAAACCATCTCCCTTCCTCCAAGTCAAAATACTGTCTTGTACACTTCTGTGGTGGAGGGTTTCCCTCCTGGATCGTTGTCCATGGAAGGACGTGATGGGTTGCATTAGGTGAACCTGCCTGAACCCTGAACCTCACGGGTGTAGGTATCAGCAAGGGAGATTTAGGTTAGATATGAGAAAGAGCTTCCTAATGGTAATAAGAGCGAAAGGCTGGAAGAGATTTGGGAGGCTGTCGTAAATCTGTGGCTGATGTGTTTAAGAATGGGCTGGACCAAGAAGACAGGAGTGGTGTAGGTGCAGCTGAGCTATGGCACGGGGGAAAGAAGCAGAGCAGATGACCCTGTGTCTTTTGGCACCTTGATGCTGAGAAATGTCTGCAGCCAACTTCGCTTGTTCGGCTGCCCAGAGACGCCTGCAGGTAGCTAAAATCTTTCAAGATTGGCTTTAAAAGGCCAGAATGAGACACTGTTTTTTGTAGAAAATGGCAGATGGGACATTATAGCAAGCTAGACAGTTGGTCACACCAGTATAGGATGCCGTTTTCAAAATCTAATTGAAACATAACAAGGGCTTGCTGGGAGGTAAGGAAGTAAGCAGCTATATTTCTTTGGCATGTCCCTTCCCAATTGCCTGCATGGTTTTTTTTTCTTCTGAATATTCTCCCTTCCCACTCCAGTTTCTTGCTAACTAAAGTTAGAATTAACACTGTGTGTAATCGAGTATTAAATCAGTGTAGCTTTTTCAATGCATTTTTCCAGCTGTACTGAGGACTTTATTTCTAGAGTATTCTGTACCTCTTTTCTAAGAAATGCTGTCTGCTTTATAAGGATCATTGTCCCAGGTTCTGTGTTACAGATTTGCAAAGTGAGAGCAATGGTATTGCATTTTCAGGATGCCAAATGTGTGCACTTTGATCTGGCAGTACAGCATGCCTCAGGGAGTAAGCTGAATCTTGATTTCTTTAGTCAGTCATCCACTATCAGGGTACCAGAGCCCCGATGAGGCAGGCTGAAAAACAGAGAACACACCATGGGTTAGATGTGGAAGCATTTGCGAGGAGGCTCTTGGCATCACCGGCATCCTCAGTGCTCAATTTGTGGTACTGTTTCTGTGCTAGTAAATCTCTTTAGTGCATACAGTAACAATAACAGGTACCTGCACGTCATAGATGACTGCACGTGCACTGATTACTTTTGAAAATGCTTTCCCCTCCACCGCAACCTGCAGCAGTGGAAAATGAGAAGAATATCCATGTTTTGAAACTTGACCTCTCACAAATTTGAGACCACTTGGTGTGGTTGTGCCTCCTTAACATTCCTCACATTCCCTCTTCCAAGTCAATTGTTAGCACTTGTTGCAGCTTAAAGTGGCTTTGTAGTAGCACCTACTACGCTTGCTCTGGCTGGTGGCATACATGGAACTAAATGGCCTTTCTGACCTTTAATAAGCATTTCCTTGTCAGTCATACCAAAGACGCTTGACAATCTAATTCTTTGTTCACTATAACTACCATAACTGTGAGGTCTTCTGTGCTCTTCAGAAATATGATCATGATGTTCTCATCATTTCCTGTGTTTCTCTGGATGTGGTGTTGGACAGGAGGACTTGCAAGGTCTGCTTTGGGATAGCTGCAAGGCATGGGGAGGTAAAGAGGTTCGGGGGTGACATTTACTGCCATGGCCCACTGCAGCATGGTGTTCAACTTCACAAGAGCTGCTGCAGTACCTGCATTGGTATTATCACTTCAAAATTTCATTGGGATAACTAAGATTGTTGAAGTTATTTTTTAATGACAACATATAACATACACAAATCTCTTCCAAATGAAGTATATGTTAGACATCATGGTTTATATGCCTGTATTTTTCACTCTTAACTAGGCTTTTTTTCTGTTTCCATGTCTTCGAAAAAATGTAAAGCAATGAAATTGAATGCGCTGCAATCACAAATTTAATCAGTGGTTAATATGCACTTAGGACTTGGTTTTGCCAAGCACTGAGCACCAGCAGGAGGTGCTGAGCACCCCAAGCTTTCCTTCAAAGCAGTAGGGCTGAGGTATGCTTAGCATTTTGTGAAACTGAACACTGCATGTACAGCCTATAAACCTCTCCATAGAAGATAAATATTTGTTATTTTATTTGACCTTGAAGATGGGACTAGTTTGATAGGGTTAAGGTCAATGAGTATATTATTTTTAGACAAGATACGGAGTACATGGATGGTTCTGCTTTATTTTAGTGTGTTAACATCTGGCAGCAGTCTGTGTTCCATATGCTGCTGATTGTCCTGATACATTCATCTTCAGCGATTATCAAAAAGATTTCGGTGCTCTGGAGTTAATCACACATTTGAGAAGACAAATACATGAAGATAAGTAGAAAAGCTGCGTGTGGGTTTTGTGTGTAAGACCAATATTTGGGTAATCTTGGCAAGTACTCTATTAATTTAGAAATATTTTTTAAATTGACTTAATTAGCTAATGTCTGTAAGTGCTGTAAGGATGAAAAATAGCATATTAGAGTTCAATATTGTTATCACAATAGATGTAGAGAACATTGCTCATTGGAAATTGATTGCGCCCTTTTATTTCTGTGTTGCACACTTGCTTATTTCTGCTAATGATGAATAGTTAAAGGGGGTTTAGATTTGCACCCTTTTCTCATGTATTTTTTTATGTATGGCTTCGGTATAGGAAAGTTTAGCTATGCTTGTGCTATTTCATTACAAAAAGCACACACATAACTATCAACTGACTTTTTTTTTCTTATTTTTTTATACCAGTGTTTTCAGTTTTCCTAGGTTGATAACATTTTTTCCAGGGCTATAAATTATTATTTTCATTCTGTGCTGTTTTGGCCTTACATGCTAACAGCTTCAGGGGAGAAAGACTTAAGAGTTTCACAGAGAATTTGCCACATCAAAGCAGGTGTTTCCGTGTACAGTACCTTCTTCTTTCTGAAAATGCAGAAAGTCTACCATGATCAGAATGAAATGGTGAGGCAAAATTCAATCTAAGCCAGATGTCTGTCAACGTTGTACCTCTCTTGTGGCTTTTGCCCCAGCCCATGCTCACCTTAGAGACCAGTTCCTCTAGCCTAGCCCACCGTGGGGCTATCCCATGCCCCATAGTCCTGCAAAGACTAATTCAAATAAGAAAACAGCCATAGGGGTAAAAGTCTAGAAAGATGACCCTTTGCTTCCCACACCTCCTGCAAGATAGCCCCTTGCTGCTCTGCTGTCTGCTGACAAGGAAGGGCACCGTGAAATCAGCCATGGCAAACCCTGGGACCAGGGTCTATCCAAACAACATGGCATGGGACATCTTGTCAAGACAGACATCAGGAAAGCAGCAGGAAGGCTAAAGTGGCATTTTGCCGCAGAACAGAAGATACAGAACAAACTAAAGTAGTAATGTTGCTACTCAGTATTTCTCTCTTAATCGAATATCCATCTTTTCAAAGAAAAAATTAAAGGCAGCAGGAAAGTCTCTTAGGGCACATAACATATCCATATCCACCCTTCAGATAAAACTTGTTTTATTTTATCATGCACAAATTTGTTTAGATCTTAGCAGTGATCACTTTTCCTGTTGCCAATATCTATTAATGATAATTACTTCAAATACTATACTCACTCAGTGATAGCATCACATCGTGGTGAGGAAGATGGTGATCTTATCTAAACCTATTCTGTTTAACTCTGACACTCCTTCTATTATAGTGGGGCCCCGATAAGATCATGCCTGTTAGGATCAGACATTAGTTGGAATCAATATTTGAAAATGTGCCTGTTTTTGCTTAATAGCAAAGTTAGTGTGAGGGTCAGAGTGAGATCATTTGTTGGATGAGATTGTACAGCTTCATCTTGTAATGGAAATGTGTTCTTTGCTTCAGCTGCTGGTGAAAAGTAAAAACAAGGGCTCTTTGAAAGCTGTACAGCTTTGCTAATAATCACTGTGTAAGGAAGATACCATCATTATTATGATATTTAACATCTGTAGGGCTGCAGCGTGTTGAGGTTCTAGTCGGGAACTGGTGCTCCTTTGTACTAGACTCTGTCTGAACCTGATATTAAAAAGACAGCTGCTGGCCTCAGCTAGCTTAGGTCCTGGTTTTAGACCAGACGTGAATATAATGGCAACAAGCAAGTGTGGGAGGCAAAAGCTAAGATGGAGATAATTAAGATTAGTATAATAAACAACAGTTACATCACACTAAAGCAGCAGACGTGAGTTTTGTAGAGATACTGAATGAAAAATGCAGTGAGTTTGCAGATGATTGCAGGGAATTCTTCCTATATGCATTAATCTAGTGGAAGAAAATACAAATAAATTTGGGATATTTATTTAAATTGGAATTTTGAAACTAATCTGCTGATAAAGAAGGATGTAATCTAGATCAATGATCATGAACCTTTTTAGTGCCTGCTGGCAAATTTATTTTTAAAAGCTCAGAAGCTCATATGCTGCCAACAAATCTCTCTGTACCAAACTTGGCACCAGTGCCAGCAGTTTACAGTTACTGGTGGAGATGAACAGTCAGAAAATACAAAGCACCGTAATGCTGTTTTGCTGAAAAATAAGGTTACCCTTATTCTAAGACTTTTCAGGACTTGGTCAAAAAAACCAAAGCAAAGCCCTGAGGGTATTGTGCAGGATATGTGAGAGCTGCAATGCCCCTTCCTCCTCAAGAACATTAATTTTTACTCTCTCATAAATAAAAGAGTTCAATAGAATAAATTGGAAATAAAAAGTGAATAGTGAATGACCCATTGTTTTGATCACTGGATTGCAAAATGCGAGTGACACTATTTCTGTGCCTGAAATTGGCATCAAAGGGCCTCGTACACAGCTTCCAGTGCGAGGCAAGTGCCATGACCACTAATCTGTTCTAGAGAGGATGGATCCAAGTGATATTTTAATACATCTGTTAAATCATTCCAGTGTAGAATAAAAATAAATTTGGAAATTTCTGTATTTTTTCATTAAATGGGATTCTGTTTGAATGGCCAGCTCCTTGTTTGGATTAACTGCTAATATTAGTGATGTCCTAAGACCAGGGCTAAGGGCTGCGTTTACCAATCACTTCCATTTCAGTAACACTCCTAATCACTGAGTGTGTCTGAATTTAGCCTCTAACTTCTTGTGGTTTGACTTGGATTTCCTTTACAGTTCTCAACTTGATTACAGTTCCTCACATTTGACACACCAGTCACTAAATTTATGATACTCTTTTCTGAAAGAGATGAACATAAACAACAGGAGTGATAGTTTTCACTAGACAAAGTCAGGAAGTTTCCATTTTGAAGTAAAACATATATATTGTCACGAGCTCTTCTAATTATATATGTATATGTCATTACCAGTATCACATATGTATCACCTGGTAGTTATGAAGAAGTGTGACTGTAATTTATATTTGTTCAAACACAAAAGTAAGTGCAATGACAAATGAATAAATCATTGCACCAGTGCTAACAGTAAAAGCATGACTGAATTCACTATCATCATATTGCCTTTCGATTCAGTTAAATGCCATTGCTTACTCTTTTAATATCATATATGAAAGAATTGTAAATTGAAATGAAGTAAAAAATTCATCAAAGTGGATTTACACAGATGAAATTCTTCTCCCAGAAGATGTGAATAAGAGTATTTGAGCAGTATTTTGCCCATAAGAAGTGAAGCATTTTTGTGCTTGCATTGAAAGATGTATATTTTTGGATACAATATGAACAATGAAGATGTAGATTTCGTTTTACTTTTTATTTTAGTTGTAACAAATAGAGGAAGGTGCAGAGCCATTTCTAAATCATCCTTGAAAAAATGGGAAGCATTTATCTTTGAATGAAATATGAAATAGGTCAAGATCTTAGACATCTGTGTCACAGTGTAGGACAGAATTTTTTAGGACTGATTTTTCTCTGTTTCCCCGGCTCTGTTTTAATCTGGGTGCATCCCAAAAGTGTTTCTTGAGTATTCTGGTACTTCATTACAGTATTTGTATACAAAAATGGGTGTTTTCCCACATATGCATTTCCACAACATGGCCTTCAATAGGTTGGTTAGTGACCCCATTTTTCATGAATGTCACTAAAAAACAATGTACTGGTGGAATTTTAATATTTAAACATTGGTTTCTTTAAAATGTTGATTTTTTGAACAACTCTAATTCTACTCATCATTTCTTTCTTTGTTGTCTTAATTTTGAAACAGAGTTTTAAATTCATGGAATATCAACAATTTTCATTCGTCCTTTTTTATTTCAGAAGTCTTTGTGCCATGTTTTTGGCCACAGTGTGCTAGGTGTAGAATCCCAAATGCTTCAGTGGGGCAAAAGAGAAGGCTTTTTTTTTCCTGATCTGGAAATTTTAGACACAATGCAAAACAGAGCACTACGGTTTTCTATCTTACTCCCAGATATGTATAAAACAAGAGTGTCATTAAGACAACTGGATATATCTGAAGAAGGTGGGTTTTTTTCCATGGATATCCCTTCTTTCTCCCTACATAAAGAATGAAGAGGCTTAATTTTACCTTTATAATAATAAAATATTCTACTTACTTCACTCCTTAGTGCCCAGCATTGGCTACATACAGCATGTTTAAGATCTTCTATTAAAATTTGCGTGCCAGTGCAGTCAGAGCTTCACTTTAAACCTGACTCTGAAGCATTTAAATTGAGAAGCAATAAGAGAAGATTAAAGACAATTATAACTGGATAAATAATGCAGAATATTTTTGTGACTATTTATTTAAATTCTAGGAGTTTATTTGATGTAACTATTTTTTGATTTGCACTTTCTGCTCCAAGAAGTTCTTGGTATCCAGACTGGCCTATTAAATGTCAGAAAACAGATAAACATGCCGTTGTTATTACAGTGTCTGAATCAAGATGGCAAAAAGAGGTCTCTTCCTGAAAGAATTTACAGTAAAGAACAGGAGAAGAGTATAATTTGATCACCATTTTTAAAATGGGAGATCAAGGTGCAAAGAGATTAATGGACCTGCTTGACAGCACTCTAGAGGTCTCAGGTTTCCTACAGGTTAAACAAATGCCCGTGTTACAAGATTATTTTCTGGAATGATGAGCAGACACCTAAAGAGTTGTATGCTAGCAGCTTGCAAATTGAACTAGTTTTTATAAACTCTTCATGTAAAAATTATGAATAAAAAATAGGTGTGTAAGGATCCATCTGTTCACAGACAATTCAGGATAGAAAAGAAGACTGAACTTTTTATGAGTATTATATGCAGATACTATCTGTAAAGAAAATGCAAATGCAAAGTAATGCTCCTTTGAATGCATTCTCAAATGTACCACCTATGAAAAACAGAAGAAAATAAGTAGACTCCTATAGAATTCCAGTAAACAACTAGTCTGCAAAAAATTCCCATCATTTTCTAACTGATGGGTTAAAATTGGAACATGAAGGTATTTAACAAAAATCCAGATTTGCAAAGAGTGGGATCCCTTATCATGGAAAGGAGTGATTAAACCAATTGATAGCACACTGGTGTGCATAGTCTGGATTATGTCTTTGAAAAAAGGGAAAACGCTTGATGGTCTAGCAACGCTATGTTTCCAATAGGCCAGTCAGTCAAATGCAAATATAGTCTATAATAAGGAGAGCTGGTTGGCATAGTAATTGGGAAATGAATGTTATTTGTAGCTCCATATTTCTGTCTTTAGGAGTCAAAGAACTAGGAGGTTGGTATTGATAAGAGGGTTTGTGTATAAATCCTTTGTAATGAGGCTGTGCCTCTTCAGTCATTTGTATTAATTTTAACTTTAGATATGAACATCATTCTCTGAAAGGGGTGACAACTAAAATAACTAATTTCACAAATGTCTAGGGAAAAAAAAATTACTTATTTTACAAAAAAAATCCCTGGGTTCTTTTTTGGTTGATTGGTTGGTTTCAGGTGGGTTTTTTTGCGACGGGGAGTTTGAGGATACATACAGGATCACCTTACGTGTCATGGCATGCACTATAGATTATAGCTTCATTTGTGCAGGTACTGACAAAGATGAGTTCTGGTTTGGATGAAGGAAAGTATTATGTGGGAGAACTACAATCTGTAACGTAGTTTAGGAGGTATAAATGTCCTTGATATCCTTAACTCAGGTCAGAAACTCTCCAAATGCCTTGAGATCTGCATCAACTCCAGCCATTGATATTACCCCCATGTAATATTTTTTTTCTTCATTGGCATGTTTTTCTGATTATTTAGTAATTTCATGGTTTCTGCTGCTCCATGTCTTCATGGAGACACCCATATTTGACATCTGGTTCATATTCTGAACTTCTGAATACTTCTGCAAGATCACCTGGTAACGCAGGACTGCAGGGTCTTAAACAGGAAAGAGTCTGGAGCATTCTGACAGGGTGAAGTTCTGTCTGTGTCTTTGATTGCCTCCCTTTTGCTACTCTGTCCACACCCAGATGCTCTCTCCAGGCAGCTTCATTTCCATCTACATGGATTCCCTTAACTCTTCGCTTTCCTTTCCCCCATCTCCTGATATTTGTCTCTTATTTCTGTTTCTGGCACTTACCCCTTAGCCTTTCTCCTCACCTTTGCGATCTGTCCTTGTTCACTCTTCTCTTCCAGCTGTGCTTCCTTCTCCTTTCTCTATTTCTCTGTCCTTTTTCTTGTTGGCCTTCAAGACACCTTCTTCAATGCTCAAGGAGTCGCCCTTCCTTAATCTCAAGCTCCACCCCATGCAGGTAATTTAGAGTACATTGGCAGGAAGTAGCCTTTGGAGCTGATTTTAAGCAAAAAATACTGAACAGTAATTTTGTGTAAAATAGAAATTTGTGATTAGTTTCCTCTTCAAGGTAGTACACCCATTGCTGTGACTAGTCATAGGGCTGACTTGAAAGAGATCTATATACTTTTATCAACATCTGTTACTTTGCTAGTTCTAGGGACGTAATCAGCTCATGTCTTTGGGCATTAGGTGCACACTGCAGAGAGGAAGAAGGAATCTCTTGCCTCTGCTCCTGCCCAAGTTTAACATTACACGCAATTAGCCAGCTGTATTAAGGGCTTACTGTGCCATCTTCTACTTAAGCGTCAGGCATGGGTACTACCAGAGGCAAGCTAGCAGGCTCGATGGGCCAGTGGACTGATCTTACACAGTAAATCCCATGCTTTTGTGATATGTTGACAGACCCTTACCTTAAACAGTGCTAGCAGGCACTGCTGTAATAAAACCAAACTGGCTCATGCGCTACTTCTGAGATTTTCCATAAAAGCAGCATAAATGTTAATGAATAAATAATCTTCTCCTAAATTTCATACAATAACTGAGCTTACCCCAGGCAGGATGTGCCACTGTAGATCAGGGTTTGAAATATGTGAGAATTCCTTATTCCTAGTAGTGCAGTGGGAGGAAAAGTTTGTCACTCCCCATGCCATTTATTTCTCTGTAAGGTGTTGAGGGCTTAGGTCTCTTGTCTTTACACATCCGTGCTCATACTAAGTCGCTCACACTAGGAGCTAACAAAATTTTTTGGAGGAAAGAAAGATAACAGGGAAAACATGCAAAATATTAGTTAAATTAATAAAATAATCCCACTTCCCTGATCTTGTGTGCAGAAAGAAAAGAAGAAATTGAATTGAAAATGCATTAGGTAATGCCTGATCTAGGAATTAATCTGCTTACTTACACACAGCAGAGATACAAATTCTCTTGAGATAGCTAACTTGGTTTCTGATGTGGTATAATCCATGTTTACACAAGCATACTTAAATTGCACTGAATTGTAAAGAGAAAAGATTCCAGAGTAAAATGAAGCAGAGATGGAAAGCAGAATGAGGAAAAAAAATCTTTTTTATCATACAGTAGTCTTCCCTTTCTCACCATTCAAAAGAGCACATTAAAAGAAATACGTTACCTCTGATCTGAACTGGAAAAAAGGTGCTTGTTTTAATTGAATCCACTTACTACAGGAGCTGTTAGTTACATTTTTGGCTGAGTGAATGAGGCTGAAGGAGGATGCAAAGTTATTGTTGTTCAGGCTCAATGGAAATGAAGATGCTGGAATCATACATTCAACCTTTTATATATATATATATATGTTTATACATTTACTTTGAGTACTGCACTTTATTCTTTGCATGTGGATTACTCATTAGGCATTTGTCTTTATTGGCAAGTGAATGTCCTGTTGTCACAGCTTAACCTAGCTGTGCACTGGGGAACATGTTATTTAGGACAGTTCTTGAGGAAACACCTCAGGTACAGATGGCCATCTCATCATCCATGGCTATCTAGGAATTTGTAGGTGATGCTGAGATGACTGTGGTTTCCTTGAAACTGAGGATATGATGCACGCTTCTTGCCTTCATTTTATACTGATCTTCAGAAATGAATTGGAGAAGTGTTTTAATTTTGAGGGGTTTTAGAATTTGAGACACATTTCATTGTGAAATGGGGGTTAATCCCACATGTACTTTTGCCAGCAAGTGTAAGGAGATGGAAATGGGATATAAGGCTCTGAAAGGAGGAGCACAGAGCAATGAGTGGGTTGTTTGCAACCCTCATAAAGGCATCGATGAAGGAATCCAACTTTATTCAATATTAATTGTGCATAATTAAACTTTAGAGCATTCTGGACTTGGGAAAGTTAAGATTCAGTGCAGCAGTTAGTAAAGCGTTATTATATTTGAGGATTTAAATAGTGACAGAATGTGTACTCTCAAGAAGAAAAATATAGTGCAAAGTGAGACGGTACTGGGCTAAGTAGTTCCTCACTTTTTAGTATTTTTCTATTTTTTAAAAAAATTGTTCATACTTTATTTATTTGTCCATACAGTTCATCTGTATTCAATATTCCAGGCATAAACAGAAAAAAACCAATATTTAGTATTTTTATAGCTTCTGCTCCATATAATATGCAATACCAGAGGCAGCACTTGATTTTTCCCACTAAACACTATTTCTTTCTCAGAGACAAAAGTCAAACCTTGCCCTCTTTATGTTTTTGTAATCACTTACCTGTTGTTTTAGAAATTATTGCATTCTTTTGTATGTAAACATATATATATCCCTGAAATATTTTTATTTTACCAGAAATTTCACATTGTAGCAGAAAAAGACACACAGAATTGTCTGGAATCCCACAGATTTTTATATGAAGTTATGAATGTGCTGAATACTATAGAACGAGAATAGGATATTTACTACCAAGATATATAGCTTTTTTTTTTTTTTCCATTAAATCCTCCCCATTGCATTAGAGAAGTTTCTTCAGAAACACTTTCTTAGGTATTTAAAAATCACTTAGCCATCGACACGCACTTCAGTAAGTGTGCATGGTGGGAGTGTTCTGTTCGTTCCATGAAGGGGAGAGGTGAACATTGGAGACAAGAGGTAAAGTGACATTTAAATCTTCTCTCAGCGTAGCCATGTCCCAGCATAGCAGTGCCCCAGCAAAAACAAATGTCTCCGTTCGTACCTGGTCCTTGTATTTTTTGTGACTTTTTTCTTCAGTCTGAATATGTCAATTAAAAAGGTGAAGCCAGGGAGGAGAAAAGAAGGGAGATATAAAAAACCTGAATTTCCCACCAAGTGGGAGATTCCCACCAAAATGGCTTGGGGTCCTATGGCTGAAGAAAATCCCATTCCTACAAGCACGGAAAGGGCTGTGTGTAGTTGTTGTTTCTGTGCCGAATCATGCAATTCTGGTTTTTATTTTAACTCCTCTATTGTTATAATATTGGATTGACATGTTGTAGGGATGTGAAGCCTGAAATGCTTCATTATATTATAACTATGAGGATTTTAGTAACATTACATTGAATTTTAGTAATTGAGAAGCTGCTGTGCACCTAGGCTCAAAGAAGGTATTCAACTCTGCTGTGCTGACAAGGAAAACAGCACTAGTGTGGTAACCAGTAAAAAATATTATTTATCCCTAGAGAGAGAAAAAATGTGTAACTCGGTGGCATACTGCAGCGCTGTGCACCTGTCTACAGCTATGCTACAGCCAGTGGTTATGAGAAACATCTGTATGAAAACAGATGTTTTTCATAAACTGTTACAATTTACCTTCATTTAGTGTTCTATAGAAACAGCCTGAGGTCACATTTAAACATTTCGATGTGATCTATATTGAGTTTTAATTTTTTCAGTGGACATTGGTTTTACATGTAAGCAAAGAAGAGATAGATACTATCAGAAAATTAACCTAAAGTTAAAACTTTATGGTCAACTGTTTGTGCAATATTTTTAGAAGGAAGGTGGCATTAATCACCAGGCCTTTTTAAACTAATGCAGAGAGAGGGGCAAGTATGATAACATACACTGAAAGACTAATGATTGCTCAATCGAACTTTTGCTGGCACCTCCTTAATCACTTAAATCATGATGCATGTTGTACTTTGGAGGGTAATTTCAGACCTGGTGTAGGGCTGCTCTCTTATAATGTGGGCTGCTGTTTGAAGTTTGGGCCCTTTTCAAGCAGAAAAATATTGGAGGGATGGGTGGAATAGTGCAAGGTTGTTATAAGTACTTATCAGTGGTGGTTAAGATGAGTTAGAGACGTAATATCAACCACTCTACTCCTAAAATAGCTTCAACGTATGGCTTTAACTCCCCGCTGAACCACAAGGATTTGGGGATTGCATGCCCTGAGACACAGAGGAAACAGAGGTGAGCTCAAAATGAGTTTGACAATTCTGTTACACTTGTAAGCTGCTGCAGCAGCCCGCGTGTTCCTACATGCACAGCAAAGTGACCTCAGCTGAGAACAATGCAGATTCTGCATTCATGAGATTCAAATCCTCAAACTTGACGGGCAAGACCCCATGAGGCTTGATGTATTAACATTGAATGTATTGTTTTGAATAGAAGAGTAAAAGCGTAACGTCAGTCTAGTTGTTAGTGTTACTGGGCTTGGGTTTTAGGTATGCTGCTTCATGGCCTGATTTTGCAGGTCCTTCCCAGCTGCTGAACACTGATCTCAGGTTGTCCCACAGCCAAATGGTTCTGCACTTAAATCTCGTAGATTTCTGGAGATCTTGAGTTAGTCTTGGGTTTACCCTTCTTCCAAACTTCATTCAGGATAAGGGGGAATGAATTTGGAGACTTATTCAAATAAGCCAAATCTGTTACTGAGAAGAAGAAAGAGCTACTCTAGATCCCATAGCATCATTTGAACTCCATGGATGTCCTGGCTCCAGATTTCAGTATTATGTGGCATGAGATGCAAGGACACGTTCGTTGGTCAACTGGGCTCCTCAGCATAAACTCTGGCAACCTGACAGGAGTCCTTTAGATTTTCCTTCTATGTGTACATGGCAGAAGAATGGGAGAACATTGACAATATGGCCCTTCCAGCTGTCAAGGTGCCTGAAAAAAGGACATATATCTTTTTGTATATATTTATATATACATACACATGCATTTTTTTAAACCTTGACAGAACCAAGTGTGGGAGGTAGTGCAGAATTTGGGGATGGTCTTACCTATCAGCGTATTTTCAAAGTTAGATGAGAGAATCCAAAACAGTGTTACTTGCTTTGTGTCTGCACCACTAATACTGTGCAGCAATACTCAAATCATCAAAAATCTGGATCGGTGTTCAATGAATCAGTTTAAAAAATGTTATTAAAAGAAGGGCATGTAGGGGGAGGGAACAGAAAATTAGCATCCAAAAATTATGTATCCAGCTCCCAGAAGGAAAAAAGTTTATGAGGCATCAGAAGGTGAAAATAGGAGACAAAAAACCTGGTAAGTGTAATATTTTTTTAACTGTCTAAACCAAAAATTTGATAAACATTTTAAATTAGTCCTGAAAATGCAGGGAGCTTAGCTGTAAAATTCCATCTGATCACTATTAGGCTTACATGAGATTACAAAAGCCTGCTGATAATAGAGTTAAATTCAATTTCAAAGCACTGCGGTGAGGACACTGAAACTGCAACAAGCCGGTAGTGTCGTTTGGGTGAAAAAGAGGGGATACTCTGAGCATAAAAATAGAGAGTCAAGAGGATGCTGTTTACACAGTAATTGACTTTAAGGGTAATTTTTGTGATATATTGTTTTCAGAGTTTAGATAAGGCATGTAAATAGAAAATCAATGGCATAATAAAGGAGAATTTCAGGACTTTGGTGGGTAAGGAGGAGGACTTTGGATGTCTGACACGATTACTGAAGACCTTTGTTTACCTTGATTTTATTTTTTTACTTATTTCTGAGCCAAACCCTGGGTAGGTGAGGGTTACTGCACTCCTGAAACTGATACCCTGTAGCTCAAATTTTCCTTCATTTTCTTTTCAGTTTTGTTTTCATCATTAAATAAATTTCCAAAGTGCCTGGGTATATGTGTGCAAAGTTAACTACACGGTCGTTGCAGCAATTGAAACCCACACCGAGTCAAGTCATAAGAGGAAATTCTAAAGGGAAATATACTGAGGCTACATGTCAGATGTTTCTCTCTTCTTTTCTCTCCCTCTCTTTTTATGCACACAAACACCCATATGCACATGCACATATATTAATATATATAATATATGCAGATATTGATGGAATTCTATGAGTTGAAAGAGAGGGAAGATGTCTTTAAGGATCCATATCTCTCGCAGCAGATATATGTTATTATCACTGAAATGTGGCCTTCAGTCTTGAAACAGTTAAAAGAGTTCTACGGCCACAAAAGAAGAGATTTCTTCAGAATTATCTCCCGCCTCACATTTGCTCTTAGGCAAGCAGTTTAAAAAAGCCCAGTGATTGAGCCAGTGATCCAATTTGAAATGCAGAAATGATTAGAGCTGCTTGCCTCATTTCATATCGAAATTCTCTGATTTATGACAGGGCTGCAGCCAAGATCTATCTCCAAAGGGA
This sequence comes from Numenius arquata, assembly GCF_964106895.1. NCBI lineage: Eukaryota > Metazoa > Chordata > Aves > Charadriiformes > Scolopacidae > Numenius > Numenius arquata. The sequence goes on from NC_133578.1 coordinate 57,688,253, forward strand.
ATTAGTGTGCAAGTTTGCATATTTTTGTTATTTAGGTTTCTGATAGCAGCTGCTAGCTAGAAATACTGAACTGGGAGGTGGTGGTGCAGGCTTTTTCAGCCATTGGAGCAAAGAAAGATAAGAGCCTTATGTTTAGGACATTTAGACCCCTTGACCATCTCACCATACAGTAATTTTTAAACTTGGATTGCAGTAATACAGGAATCCAGCGGAATGGTTAATTGTAGTTGTGGAGAAAGGAATTACCAAAATTCTGTCTCCATGTTTTAACTAGGGGAATTTTAATGAGGCATAAAACTTCAATCATGCGACTGACCTGTGGGGCAGAGTGTAGAACATATAATGAAACAGAAATAGAATTCTGAAAAAAAATTATTACCTTATCTGGAATTTACATGAAGTGTTAACAGGAAATTATGCAGCGGTTATAAATGAAAAATATGGGATTTAATGTACTTATTAATAAAGATTTGTTACATACATGATACCAGTGTCCCAAATCTGCTGTCCGCAGCTGTCCCCAATTTCTTATTTCTCTGTCCTCAAATGCATTTAGTGTCTTCTTATTACTCTGGAAGCTAAGGCCAATATCCATTTAACACCAGTTTCTAAGACAAACGGAAACATCTTTGTGTAGGGGTCGAGGACTGAGGAATTTCCCTTTTCTACAACATTCAGACACTCATAAAATTCAGAGTTTTTCATTTGGAATTCAGTTAATGTTTTCTTTGGGTTTGTAAACCTTCTGTGATGAGGAGGAAAGAATGAGCACATGGTAGCTCTTAAAAAAGGGGGAAAAAAGCCCTCTCCATTGAATGAAAGATGAGTAACTGCCGAATTATGCTAGTATTGCACTGAGCAAAGAAATCACACTGTGAAAGTTTATTACCTTAGCTACTATCCGGCTCCATATGGAGTCATTATGGCCTAGAGTCTCAATAGTGCTCCTAAATTGACCTCACCATAATGCAGCTGTGCTTCTAGGTATTAAAACCTCTCTCATATTTCACTGAATATTCCCTAGGGGATCCAAGGTTATTGTAGTAAAAACTTTAAAATTTGATTACTTTGTTCTTTGACAAAGAATTCTGTAAAATGATCATACCAACTGCACATGGAAATGTGTGAGTTATTTCTTTTAAATCAGTTCTTCTTGCACGCTTGTATTTTTGCATTCCTACTCGTGTTATTTAATGGCAATTCTGACGATAGAGCTGGTCATGTTTGGGTACGTTACGCAGTTACCTAGTTGACCCACTTTCTTTGTAAAGTCACTCAGAGCATAGCGTTGACCTTAAAATAATTCCATGATACTGCATCTAAAACAGCACCGACACTGGGGCTGAAGTTCCCGTCCCTCTCCGCAGATGCCGGTGATGGGAATTTGCTTTGTACAGTAGCACATTTGAAATGACAGTTTAAAACATTGTGCTCCCAGTAAGTGAAGAGTTATCAAAACAGGGACATAATGGAAATGGAGGAAATAGAAATGAAGATGGCTTTCCTTGCAATAAATTCATCCACTTACTTGGGACCATTGTTGAGACAAAACAGACAATGCAGTCAGTGAAATTGTCACCTGAAGAGAAGGACATAGTAAAGTCTATTTTTATATACTCATATATACGTTAAGACAATCTATGGGTCTTTTTAATTTTTTCAGTTTCCATAATAATAGTGTAGGATGGCCTATATTGGAGATTATTTGAAATACAAAGATGGTGGGGGTTTTTTTTGGTTTTTTTTTTTTCATTTTTTAACAGTAACAGAAAAATTCCAGCAGAAATGTAAAAGAATCAATCTTTGGATGAAGTCCACCTTCTCTGTTCCCAGTAAAATTGAGCAAGCTCTCTTTCCTACTGCCTTCTTTAGTGATTTGATTGCAATGGATTCTGTGCCTGCTGTACTATGAGTTTTATGATTCTGTGAGAAAAGATGAATATAGCACTATAAGTCTCCCTTCTGAATGCTATTTTAGCTTCTCTAAAGATATTGTAATCTAGTCTATCCATGCTATTTGCAGTAAAGCAGGAGATAGAGTTTTTGTTAGCCAGCGACTGAAGTTTTCAGAGCATGGACTCCATCTGTGGGCCTGAAACTTCATATGGGCAACCACTGATGTATGTGTATTTTTTTCCATTTTCACTTGTGCAGGCAGAAATGGAGAAATTTATGCAAAAATATGGTGCAACTTTGCTCAAATAAAAGGTTATGCTTAGAGTTGTATTAGGAAGTCCAGTGGTATGGACAAAATGAGGATCAAATATGTCCATGACCATTGCATTAGTTGGCCTCAGAGAAGCCCCTAACTCAGCAAAGATGGAATGGGTCTTTTTCTTAGTATAATGCTATTGTGGGAATATAAAACATTTACATTATGAAGCAAGGGATATAAACTGAAAGCATGTATGGGTCTTTCTGAAGAACACAACAGCTTTTGTCCTTCCTCATAAATACAGATACACATAAATAATCAGTCTCACTTTTTTCTTCATTACCTTATTAAACTATCGATTGTTTCAGTTTAAGCTCTGCCATGGGCTATCAAGTCTGAGAATCTCCGTGTGTCCAAAACCCACTTCCACAAGGTATTATTTTTAATGCATATTATTTTAATGATTTATCAGAAAGAATGATCTTCTGTATTGCTCTGATAGCCAGTAAAAGTTAAAATATTAAGTGTGCAGTATAGTTAACTTGGATAAGTGCAGCATTAAAGTAGATAGATACACATTAGCCGATATGAGGCATCAGAGGTAGAATCAAAAGGATTAAATTTGACAGAAGAGTCCCATTTAATTTCTTCCAACCCCTGTGGTTCTATTGAATAAAATGTACTTTTAAGTACCTTTCTGGACTGCAATAACATCTGCTGTTCTTGGAAGACAGTTTTTGCCAGAGGTAGCTATGTTACTGGGAAATGGTGTCCCACAACGGCTTACAGGGAGGGAGCTGTCTTCTTGTAATATCCTTACTAATCTATTCCCATGAGATTTGCTCCTAGGCTAACTGTTGTAAACCCAGCAGTGTGAAGAGGTTAGCTGGGAAAGTCATGGGGAGGAATGCGGTGGCCGCAGCAGAGCTCATGTGTGCATGTGCATGTATTTCTGCCCCCACCCCCCCTGAAAGAGAGAGGAGAACAAAAAGATGTATGAAACAGTCAAAGATAGTCAATAAAAGATAGTGACTTAGTTCTCTAGTAGCTATGGCTCTTCCAAATTACATACTGGGTTCTATAAATTATATCCAGTCTAACCAATTGGACACCTTCCCAAACCTTATGAACTTATCTTAGCAAATCATTCAAGTATGATTGATTTTGATTGTGTAAGTTTGGATAAAGAAATCATTCTTGAAGAAGTTGGGCAACCCACTTCTGTCTGGAGACCTATTTTCCCCTCAATAAAATTGATTGCTAGCAGCCAAATCCTGTGTGCTTCATGTTTGTGTTGACTTCAGTGATGGCATTCTCTGAGACAAGCCAGAGTTACGTGATTTTACATGTGTGTGTGTGTTTGCATGAGCACAGACACACATGCCCATACACACACCGCACATATGCACATACATTTTCTAGGAACTTTACTTTCAAACCACTTCCTCAAAGAAGAAGGGAAAACAGTTTTAATTTCACAGAACTGACCAGGAGAGATAATGAAGTACTTTCAAAACTCTTTATGTGCAGAAGCCCTAGAGGCAAACCCCAGAGCTTTCTTACTTTTAGCAACCAATTACTGCAAAAAAAAAGAGTTTCCCCAATTATGAAGTACACTAATGCAGACTGCACAGACTCAATTTCACAAAGTGTATTGGAAAGGCAGCATTCACATAATTAATGAGAAAATGCTGCATGTGTTCAGGCCTTCTGTTAATTGATTAAATGAGTCTATGTCTAAATCTGATTATAATCACACTGTGGCAGTACAATCGAGCAAGCGTGTAAGAGGTAAAAGGGACTCTCTCTTCCTCTCACTTGTACTCTTGGATATGTGGGATACATCCTCCCTCCTACTCACCCTCCCCAAATTGTAAGAACAGGATTAAAGTTGGGCTAATAAGAAAGGTAGCAAACTTCCCTATCAAAAGCTGGGTAGCTTAATCACAGTTACTTGAACAGTTATTCCTGGTTTAGTGTCTCAGTTTCCGTTTAATCCATCACTTGCACTTGTAAAATACAACATGCTTTATAGCAAACGTCAGTTTGATGCTTACTGTGGTTAACAAGTGCTGGTTAGTTTTCCCGCGGTATCGTAATAAAACACAAAACCTGCCATGTGCTTGTCATTTTTTTTAAAGAAGGCCACAGTGTTCCCTAAGGGTTGTGAGAGAAGTTCATCCCATTGAACTGGTCAGCAAGATATCATTAGCTCGTTGTGTACATGAAATCCAGGGGTTAGAGCACCAAGCGTCACAAGCCAGTTTCTTTACCTCCTTGAGCTGATCAGAGGATCAGAGTATCAAGGAAGGATTAGCACTGACTTGGGATTTGTGTGATTGGTTAATTTATTGCGGCGATGGCAGGCCTTTCATCTATGGCAACATTTAATCAGCACGGCCATGGAGGCTATTACGGGTTAGCTCTTTTCTCAAGTCAGCCAGGGCTGCACCATCAGCCCTATCACAATTCCCCTGAAATTTCCAAATTATCTGGAACAGGCTTTAGCCTCACAGTAATAAAAATTAGAAGAGATTCCTGATAGCACTGGTGGAAAAGGCTTTCACTTGCACAGGGCAAATTATAAATAGTATGAACGTGCACTTTAAAAAAAAAAATTCTCCACCTCTTAAGAGATGTGCAGGACTTATCACCCCTGCTCTGATCCAAATCCTCGTGGTTGAAAATTTATATTAGATTTTATCAGTGAGGCCTAAGTCTAGAAAAATCAATGAAGGTTATCTTTTATGTTGCAGGAACTTGTGGAAATATTGATTTTCATTTTATAGTGAATTTGGAGCATGAGTTGGTAATCACTGCTGAGCTGACTACAATGTTTGCCTACTGTATCTTTTACTGAGTTTTGCTCAAGTATTTAAGATAGTATATTCCTGTTGATTTTAGCACGTAGTTTGAAGTCAAATGTTTCTTAATACAAGTTGGTGCATCTCTTGTTATATAATGTAATCCTTCAGCATAATGGTGATTAGCTAATGTCTATTGAATGATTTCTGAATCTAATAGCGATGTTCAGAATGAGAAAGAGGGAGATTTCAGGACTCCCCTCGTATATCTTGCTTCTCCTTTTTCCTTACCAGTCACCAAAACACCAAATGAAATACAAAGTGTAAAAGAATATAATGGAAAAAAAAAGATGAAGGATGCTAAAAGATAAAATACCCATGTATGAAAAGAGTTAGGAACCTGAATAACTGCTAGTATAAATTATGGTTATTCAATCTATTAAGCATTAAATCTTTCAGAACTAATGAAAGCTAGAAAAACTTCTACTGATAAAAGATACCATGCCCACAGTTTATTAAATGAGTCTAGATCCTTTACCTTGGCTCTTAAAAATGCTTTTACTAAGTAAAACAGTGATTCAGAGAGTGATTTTAGAGCTTTTCTCATGTAATTCCCTTACTCACTCTCTGTGGGTTTTATTTGTATGTCCGCTTTTGATGTCATTTCTATTGGTGATGTATCCGTGCAACTGATTTTTAAATGGATGAATTTTTCAAACAGTTATTTGCATATTCAAATAAATTTGCTCCTGCCAAATTTCTGCCATTTTTGTTTTGATTTTAGGCAACGTATAGGTGATTGTGTCCTTTCAGACCTGATCTTGGAAAAGGAATTTTTAATACCTCGGGGAAGTAAAAGAAAACTTCATGACTTTCATAAGATAAAGCCTAATGGACTATGAAATCTTAAAATAGGGATACTCTCAGATAACTGTACTGTTAAAGCAAATATTGCTAAAAATAGCAGGAAAAACAAAATTACAGCTAGTTTAGAATAGATAGCTTTTGGAGTATGGGCTCTACTTGCTCCCTCCTTCTCAAGTCCTTTGGGCTAGACCTGTTGTTCCCTGAGTACAGGAGGCACAATGGTAGCAAGCACTTTGCCTGAGCGACCTTTCCAGCTTCTCAAATAAGGATTTAAATCTGTAACTTTAGAGGGATGTTGAAATACTTTTTTTTTTTTTTTTTAAACATGAGTGCAAGGAAATACTATTCCTCTGGGAGAGAAATAGTGAAGCTTTTTGCAACATACATGTCCTCAAATGCAGTTGAAGAACATGATGCTGCAGGTGTCCGTGAGCATAATCTCTAAATACATGGTCATTCTTAGCTGCAGCAAACTTACATAAAAAGTGTATGAACATTGCTACCTGGATCTCTCCCAGGTTGGAGCACCCACATCACAACGCTGGGGAACATACAAGGATCCATTTAGCAGGATGCATGGATAGATAAAATTCTAGTTCCCAGAATGAACTGTGTGTCGCTGCATTTATTTACATGATATCGGCATCCTTTCTCAAGTTAATTATTCCCCATTATGCTTCTAATGCTGTCATTATTTTAGTATCCCAACTTTTACTGTTCTTCTTGCGTATTGTAGTTGGTATTTCTTTTGATTGGTTCTATCCGTTTTCCTCCAATCACAGTCTGTTGATATAGCATATAGAAATTTGGGGATTTATACATATGAGCAATGGTGTGTTGCTGATTTCTGGGAGAGTGAGACTGTGTCCACATTGTGGTTTTCTATACGATGATTAAGGTGATTGATATTTCTTTAACTGGAAATCATTTTCAGGAAAAAGGAAATTCTTTAGTGTCTGGTCATGGCATTTGTATGAACTATGAATACTGATGATATATGTAAAAGAAAATAAGGGAGGTTTTACCTGCTATAATGTTAACTTTTATAAAGTACAATGAAATAGAAATAAGTTTAGTTTTCTTCCTATAGGTAAATGTTTATATGATCCAAATCTTGTAATCCTTGAGGTTTACCCCATAGAAACTGACTGACTTCTCTGGTATTTTGAGCTGAAGCAATGTTGGAATAAACACTTGAAGGGTCAGCCTTAACACATAAGGGGAGGGGGGAAAGCATAGTGATATTTTTTTTCTTTAAATTCAAAATGAAATTATTAACATCATAAAATCTTTGACAGTGGAGAAACTACAAAGAAAGGATGACTTGCAAAGATTGAGTTAAATTCTGTTATCTGAACTACAGGTACAATTTCTTTTGATGTCAATGGGAATAGTGTCTGTGTTGCTAAGAGTAAAATATGACCCGTTGTCTATTTGCTTGTCTATTATGGAACTACAGATAAGCCTGCATAACTGAACAGATATAACTGGAAAGATTTGATTGCCTTTGTTAATTGTTAATCTTGAACCTGGCATTTGCATGCAATTACACTGAATATTTTATTTTGTGCACTTTTAACCAGTGCTAAGTTTAAAGAAAACAATTAAAGAGTTCATAACACAATTAACCAGGAATTGGAACATTTTGCTGTATTCTCTATCTTATTATAATTATTGATCTAAAGAACAAGGAGTGTTTGGGCCTTTTTCCCAAAATCAAGCCATACTTTGCAAAATCATATATTTTTAAAAATTTACCAAAATTGGAAAGACTACTTTTTTCATTACTGCATAATGTATCTCCATGAAGTTTTCTCTGAACTGCCTATAGATTCCAGCACTGCACCTTTTTCTATGATTCTTCTCTGCTGCCATTAGTTATACACTAATGAGAGACTGCAAAGTGAGTACATACAACAGCCGTCTGAAACATTGCTACTGTTAGAAATAAACCTCGCTCAGCTGATTTTCAAAGTGGTAATTTCCAAGTTTGGCCCTTAGTTATAGCTTTACCATTAGTTTTTGTTTGCTAGGTTTTAGGAAGCATTTTAGATTAAGGTTGAAGAAATGCGATGAGATTCTTGTGTGCTGGATTTGTGAGGTTTACTGAGCAATTTGTAGTAACAGAGCAGGATCTCCCTTCAAGGATGGCCTCACCATCACAAATCTTGTATGCAGGTAATGATACCTTCTTCCTTTTGCATTTTTTTAGAAACTCTGTTACCTGCTCTAAGCCCCATGGCTCTTTTAGTGCCTGGTCAAAGAGGGAAAATACCCACAAAAAAGGTTGGCTTCTCTGGTGAATATGTGGTGGAGTTTCCCCAAGTCTTTAAAGGTTCTTCAGGGAAGACAACATTTGACCCTGATTTACCCCCCTCAAAAAAAAGTCCTTTTAATTAACCTGGACAAATAAATCTTATACAAATAATCTTTTCCTTTCAAAATAATTATATACAACTACAGCATAGCCAGAAGAGTTGGGATTCATATCAACCTCATAAGAGATATAGAGTCTTCAAGTCATTGGGTTAATAGGTGAGTTAAGCAAACACAGCAACTTAAAGGTAATATGGAAACGTGGTGAGGTGTGGGGGATAAAGAGCCCACACAAAAAAAAAAATTGGTGATGTGGTAACACTTGTTTTTTAAAAAAAAAATCTTACTTGGAATAATATGTTAAATGTTCCTAGAATTACTGAAGAATTGCTTATATGTGTAGTATGTTGACTAGCCAGTACATTTCTAGATTATTTTGGACATATTCCTGGGAAATAAGCCAACACTGATAAATAGGCTTGATGTTTGGAAAGCCTCTAGGATTAATCTAGTGATCATAGTATTGTAAATATGAAATTTAACTCTAGAAAATGTAGTCCATTTCACTTTTTTAAAAAGACAGATTTTGAAAAAAATGTAAAAGGTAAGTTACTTTGAACACTATATATCAAATTAGTTACAGAAAAATGGGAAGTATTTCAGAAGTTGGAAAAATACAGTTGGAACATATCCTGAGCCAGAGAAACTAATTAATGTCATTATCCTCGTGAACATTTTCTTACCTATGTGTATTCCAGCACCGTCCTTAACATGCGTTGTGCACCTCACTCATCCTGATCCAAAACCTCAAATTAGCTGGAGTCATTACATTAACCTTAAAATATTTTGGGTGAGAACAGAGGTGTGCTTTTTGCATGGTGACAGTAGTCTGTACGTCAGTTTGTGTACAGTGCAGGCGAAGTCTCGGAGCTTTTTTTGAAACATAGGTGTTGATTAAGAAGGAAAAAAGAAAGCTACATGGTTCATGATAATGGGTTCAATTTTCTGTAAATAATAATGGCACATACTAAGATTTCTAGCTGCTAACATCCCGTACTGACATACACATTCATAACAAAGAATCCAATTTCCTTTGTTAAACCAATTCTTTTCTCAAAGTTTGAAGCAATTCTAGGCAAACTTCAAAAACTTAGTCAATGTTTCTTTTTAATAAAATTGAGTATTGTAATACTGGTATTTCACTAATCTTAAGATACTCACTTTGGTTGTTCATCCATTTTAACTTTAAATGGCATCTTTAATCTAGTGTACTGGAAATTTGATAACCTTCAATTTAACATGGACAGCATTCCAAAAAGATCTTAAGAAAATTTAGACACTACTTCAGTCATTTCAAGTTATATGGGCTCAGTTACATGTACATATACATATATACAGTTACACGTGTACAGTTACATGTACACATGCTTTTATAAAGAAAAGTATGTTGTTTATTAATTTGTTCAAGTTACACGTGTGTTATTCAGTTCTGTAAAAATGCCCAAGTAAAGACCTTTTATCTGTTTTGAACTGACCGAAGTTAATACTGCAAAATATTTGTTGAGTATTTCTCATTCAGTAAGAATAATTGATATGGTGCATATTTGTCTGAAATTATATACTTGGGAATGCCTTTGAGAGTCAAATTTTGCCTAGTAGTGAAGGCTCTCTCTTAATTACATGGTAGGCACGAAGTAAAAGAATCGATAGAATTGATGTCTGTGGGCCATGTCCTGCTTCCTTCACTTTAAATACAGAATTTCCACGGCTTCAGTTGTTTTTAGCAATGAGCTGTGGAAGACTTTTCAACTGGAGAGAATTTCACTTTGTCATGACACTGCCACATAGATGTTACAGTGAAACTGTCTTGGATATTCAGGTAGATACAAATATAAATTTGATTGTAAAATTGTCTGTTACTCTTGTAGAAATTAGAAAGACAGTTTTCTCATTTGTCTGAATTTTCTTGCATTTCAAAGAGATTTCAAGTCTAATACCTGCCTATTAATTTTCAAAGCATGGTGGTTAATACATTGTTTTATTAAAATAGCTGGCAGTCTTCTGTGCAGTACTTAAGAAACAGAAGCTTTAAAAAAAAGCATTTTAAAAGTAGCCTGTTTATAATGCACTATAGAAAAATAATTCTTCTCACAAATATCCTATTTACAGTCAAATCATTTCATAACTAAAAGAAAAAAAGCCGTGATGGGGTATACTAGAAAGCATCCCATTCCTGTTGTCAAGGTTTTAATCAAAATCCCAGGCCTTGTGGAGTAATCTAGGGATTTTCTCTTGTATTTTATTAGTTGTTTTTTGAACTATAATCCCAGTAATGAGCAAGTAACAAAACTCAGCTGTACATACGAAACTACCACCTATCGCAGTTCTTTCAGTCTCAAATAGGATAACCAGAGCATAACTACTGTGAAGCAATACAATTATGAATTTCTTGAGGGGGAAAAAGGAGAGATAAGTGCGCGGAAGTCAGCTAACACTGATGCATGGGTGGCTACAGCATGCAAAGGGTTAACAAGATTTTCATTTTAGATAGTTGCCGTAGTAACAATCAGAGAGCTCAGGCTGTATCTTTTCTATTTGTGGGGAATGTTTAGATTTACAGAGTAGCTCAGCTTATTATATATCTGCCTTGATTGCTGGATAAGGTTCGTTGATTAAAAACAGAATAAGATGCGTTTTTATAATACTAAGGGAACCGGCTGCCCCCCATCCCCGCCTCCCATCACTCTTTGTCCAGATCTCTCTCCGCTCTCCCAGCGCTCGCCCGCTGCCCAAGGTGTGGCTGTAAATCAAGTTTCACTTGAACTTTCAAGGAGCAGAGGCCGGTGTCGCCTGCTCTGTATGTGGCAGGAGTGCTTGGTCCTGAGCATCTCTTTCCTTCTGCTGGCAGCTGATGCGGACCATAAAGCCATGCCCCAGCCAGTGCTGGATTTGAGCACTGCTTCTTTTGTTTGATGTCACAGCTTGTGTTCGCTCCTTCACCATCCACAGCTTAGCAGAAGAAAGTTTGATCAGAGGTCGCCTCCGTGGCAGAGGAATGAAGAGGCAAATTTTCAAGCATTTGTCACTCAACTGTTCCCCTTGGTATTAGCAGGAGCTGTCAGAAGCTCATGGAGCCTGAAGATATGGCCACCTCCCTTCAACGTGCAAGTGGGATCTGAGCTTGTGAAAATCAGGCAATTATTCATTTCCTTCCCGTAAAAACTGAGGCAGCTTGTGCCGGCTGTAGCACGGTACCAGGTGTGCGGAGGTTGCAGGGACCCTCGCACCAGACGGCTGCAAGGTGAGAAGGATGTCCTGCACTGGTGGTGGTGGCCTCACACCTCACCTAGAGGCCTGTATCTGCTGGGAACAGGGGAAAAAACCCACTCAGTTGGGATGCCAGGTTCAAGCCTGTCTTCAACAGCTGCTGCCAATTACTGCCAAGTGATATGTGGTAGTTGTTTGAAACAGATAGGGTGGCTGGAGTACCGTAGCATTTTAATGCCAATTTCTGTGAGAAGAAGAAGAGAAATTCTGGTATAAAATTTTACTAACTTCTGTAGTTTGATAGCCTGGACTTCTCTGATTCTGCCAATTTCTAAAGCTTTTGCTCTTGTAGAGCTCTTGATTTTTCATACCGCTGATGCTGTTTGTGGTGTTAGGTTGCTTTCTTGGCTCCGTAACACATGCACTGAAGAGGGGCTCTCTTTTCCTTTTGTTGACTTCACTGGGATATTGAAGTACTAGGAACATTTGGAAGCTGGCTGGGGATTTTTTGCTCAGGTATCTGAAAATTGATTTGAAAATTTTATTGGAAGCAGAAGGGATTTGATTTTATTTTCTTTGAACAAGGAAAGGCCTTCAAGGAAAAATTATCTTTTGGAATTAAAAAATCATTTTTTGTGAAACTGGTCCGAGCCAACAGTAGAATAGCTTTCTAATCACTTAAATTCAGTCCGCAGTGTGGTGGCACCCAGTGTGATTGTTATTACCACTCTGAGTTTTCCTTTCATAAAAAGAAAAGATTAAAAAAGTTAGCCTGACTCCTATGACCTAGGTACAAATTTGTTGTTCTTTTTGATGCTCCCTACTTTTGAAACTCAGCCCACTTCCACTTGAGGACCTCTCCTTGGACTTGTGATCCCAAACAGCTCCAGAGGGGTCCCATTAGAGAGCCCAGAGCTGCAGCACTGCTGTCCTGAAGTGGCTTAATCAGTAGACTGGTGACTGGCAGGAGTCTGAGACGAAATTCTGTAGTCATAGATATACCCGGTTATTCCATTCAACATTTTCACACAGTTCTGTTTCCACACATGAAAGTGAGTGAATCCATCAGCTCCCTTTAAGCAAGTTGCATCACTCTTTTATCAATACCATCATTTAAACTTAGGATACCAGCTTGTGTGTATCCATCAGTACCAGAAATGGACACTGGTTCATACTTAAATTAAAATCATAGAATGGTTTGTGTTGGAAGTGACTTTAAAGATCATCTAATTCCAATCCCCCTGCCATGGGCAGGGACAAGACTTTCAAAAAATCAATTTATTTAATTCTGAGAAAAAGATCCTTTAAATAAACTTGCCAAGCTGCCAGCTTCTTTGTCTATTGTTACTTATTCCAAGTGATAGTTTTTTTGAGTTCCCTGAAATATGTTAAAATGGGAGGGGTTTGGGCTTCATTCATCGTTATTTTCAAGTTATAAACATAGCACCAGGTCCCTATCTGCCTTTTAGCCCTTCTTTTATGTGTAAATGTTTCATAAGTATCTGAATGAATTTCCCAAGTAAAATGTATTTTCTTGGAACTGTTTTTACTTACAGAAAGTCTTTTACCCTCGCACCCAGCTTCATTGTGTTCAAAACCAAAAGCATGAAAACAGCATTCCTACACTACTTCTTTGTTTCCAGATTTTAAGATCTATTATGCATAGTGTAGTGCGTAATCATCATTATGCATTCATGATGATGTTTGTACTGGCTTAACTCAGGAATAGTGTGAGAAAGCTAATCTCGAAGCTACAGGCTGTTTTCCTGCACTTTAGATTTTGATCTGAGCTGTTTGTTGAGTCTTACTGGAACCAGAGCCCCATACTCACCAGTCCCGCTGCTGGACTCTCCATCTTTATCTCCAGTCCCAGTGAAGGACCTTCACCCATTCTTTGAAAACTTCTTTTTTTTTTCATGGAAACTTGCATAGTTGCAGTTCTTCGTCCTGCCGCATATAATCAGTACACTGAAGCAAGTTAAATGAGCGCTGTGTTACACAACTGTGTCATACAAGCTACAAAAAAATGAGGATCCTTTTAATCTGCCATTGGGCATTTTAGGGAACTTCATTTTCATTTTTGTGTGAGAACAGTAAAAAAAAAAAAAAAATCCTCACGCTTTTAAGGCAGTGGGGAAAAAATGACCTGATTATGTGTAACATTCTTCAACTGGAAGAAAGTAACTGCTTGCAAGGTAAAGGTGCTGCTCTGCTCAGTTCATCTTCTTGGTCCAAGCCTTCTGAAATGATAAAGAAAATGTAAGCACCATTAATCCATATTTCAGATCTTTGAAAGATCTTATTGATGAACAAGCACAGAATTTTGAAATGTATTTTCTCTGAAATCCCCATATTAATCAGTTACTCAATACCATTGCTATTTATTTAAAAAAATCTATACAATATTTGATGGAATTGAAGAAAGATTAAAGCCCTAAAATACAGTATAATAATATGTTAATTTCTACTGGACAAATTTTCTTGTGAAGTCAATTTTAATATTTTGTGGGTTTTTTAACTGATAATATTAGGGAAGGGGTTTTCAGTGGAATCAAAACATTTAAGATTTTTACATGAAAACACTATGTGTATCTTATGAAAGTTTAACCAGCTAAAGGAAATTTTACAATGTTATGTCTTTGATAGACTGGAAAATAGAAATTATAAGTGAATAATGAATTACCAAAAATTCCCATTGTTTACAAACTTTTCCATCCATATTATGTATATATGTAAAGCTAATTCCTCTCCTTATTACTTGTAGACAAGAAAGCATGGAGTAACATTGAAAAATCACTAATGGAACCTTATTCCAGTTTATTTTTACATAAGCAGTCAAGAATCATGCATAATGCAACAGTGTACCAACTAGCAACACACTCACAGGAGATAATTTAAACTTGTTTTTTATGGACACAAGAAGCTGATTTTAAAGATGTCCCTAAGAAGATTGTCCTTGATTTTACATTATCCTGGGTGGGTGTTTCAGTTTCTTCCATTTACTATCAAACTCGCTGGGTGAAAAATATCTTAGTGTCTGCTTAATAGTGATGGAATTTTCTACATGAAGATGTAAGTAGGAATTAGGTTTTACCCCGTAATTATATATTAAATCAGTGTTAAAATACAGTTGTAATCAAATCCTTTCATATCCCAAGGCCACACATTTGATACAGTACATTGGAAGGTCAGAATACTTAGCTGAGTATACACCCCTTGAGACTCAACAGATGTACAGATATGCGGCCTAATCCCAAAAACGCATTCATAAGTCTGGAAGATCAGAATTGAGCCTTAATTCTCTAAAGGACTGCCACAATGTTGTGTGGTCCTTTCATCCAAATTAGAATGATTCATTATGTCTAGTCCATTAGCACCATCAGGGATAGGTGTGGGCCATAAAATCTGCATTAGGATTTCTAAATATGTCAAGGATAATCTTAAAATGAGATAAACTGGGATGTTTTAACTGAACTAAAAATAATTAATCAAAGTCATACATGTAGACTTCTGGTTGTTGAACCATGCATTAAACTTCTACCTTAAATCATTGTGCTGTCTTAACAAATACAAAATTTGGGCAGAGGATTGTATATTGGCTTTATCCTGTTACTTTAGAGTACCGAGTTTCCTGTTGGTAAAAATATATACAGAAATATCTATATAAAAACATGCATAAAAATCTTTAAAGATTGGGAAGAAAAGCACAGAAGATTTGTTTCTGTTCCCCAATTCTATTTCAAATGAGTTAGGTAGGAGTTTATATGTAATATTTTGTGTGCGTTCGGTGTCTACACCACTGAAGTTCAAGTATTGTGTCATGCATCATCAAGAGAATTACACTATAATATCTACACCATTGACTACAATACCTTTGTATTAAATATGCATTTCATAAAGACCTCACAATATTCATTGGAAATATAATCCTAATAGAGCTGCACTAGATTATACAGTTAAAATATTGGACAAGCGTATACAGGGAACTGTTTATTTTCTACCTTCTTGGTTCTGGGGAAAAAAAAAAGTGAAATTAAAAAATATTATCTTTTACTGCTACTAAAGCATGACTTATTCATCTTTCATGACAAAAACATTCATTTCTCTAAAGTAAAATAAACAACCTGTGTTTGCAGTTCCAGACAAAGTAATAATAATATATAGTTAACAGAATCTGTAATTACTACCTAATCTACAGTTCTGTACAGTTTATTAGATAAAAATAAATACACATAACACATGAAATTTGGACTTCTGGAAATGATAGTTTAAATTCTCCATTCTAAAGTAGGAGCAAGTAAAACAAAGTACAACAGAGGAAAAGAATCCAAAATTACTGCAAAACAGAAATTATTCAGTCCCACACTTTAACTCAGCTGTAGATGCAGCAATCATTGGGGATGGTTTCAGTGTAAATACCTGGACAGTGGAACCAGGCAGAATTAACCCATATACAATATAAATGCCTTTATGTCTTCTAGAAAACCCTCTGTAGTTGTCTCCTTGATCATCTACAATATCTGTTGTCACATTAACTATCTTAGGCCCAAATGATCGTTGTGCAAAGTATGAGAGCAAATATCAGATGATTAACAGGGATTGATGGTTTATCCCAGAGTTTAGTCCCTCAACCCATCCAGTATAAACTCAATGTTTGCAGAACTGCAGCTGAGCCATACTGAGCAGAGTATTCATCTATTTAACATAAAAAATGTTTTGCAAAAGTGAAAGGAGTTACATTCAAGCTAAGTGCATTTGGAAAATACTTACTGGCAAATATCAATGTGGTCGCATTAGTAGAAAGAGAGACCTAATTCTTACAGTAGACAATAATTTACAACAGGGAGGTTAACCCAGTAGGAAAAATGCACTGATAATTCAGTGTGAAAGTGTGCAAGTCGCACTCCATTCTATCTTGTCTAAAGATAAGTTATATATAGTGTGATTTCATCAGTACAGGTGCATGTCATCTCTGCAATAGTATTATCCAGAGTATTCAACTTTACAGTAAAGCGGAAAGGTTCAACACCCACAGCAGATACCTGAGCACTAAGGCACAATGATGATGGGCATGCTAACCACAGGTATCAACTCACCACAACAGATGTGATTCACTTAACGTTGTCAAGTTTCAGAATATCCTAATCATATTTATGCTAATCACAGCACTGACTAAGAATCCGGTTTACTGCTTTCCCAAATAATTAAATGAACAGGACAGAGAGTAATAGGAGAAATGCAATGAGAAAGTCAATTCAAGAGAGTGATGGCAAAATATACTGCTGCCCATTCCATGCTCTTTGGGAAAGGGAAGAGTTACCTAGACAGAGTTAGTCAGGTATGTACAAAATGGAAGAAAGAGAAGGGCAGAAGGACAGGGCAGGGGAGGAGCAGCTGCGGAGTGAAGGCAGGTGAAAAGACTGTATAGGAGGAAAGGATGGTAGTAGAAAGCCCATCAGCGTGGGGTGGTCTGGGTAGGGAAAGCTCACTGAGTGCTCAGAGGTCCACCTTCCAGCTTTTCCATTCCTGTTTCTATCATAGCAAGGAGCCAGGAGGAATCGCCATGACCCTCAGCTAGGACCAGGTGCTCTAGAATCTGGATTAATTATTTTAAACCTTCCTAGTTCTGGAGAAGAGTTTGAAGATGGGTTTCAAGGGAATCCTGGATTAAATAGAACAAGCTAAAATTGCGTTTGACAGCCATTATTTTGTACCTAAGTTACAGTAAGATTTGATTTATGTTTATTTTATAGATTTGAAAAAAATCTATTCTAGCGAGGTAACATGAAATGATCTAAGCATTTAGTGCACATTTAATTCACATTAGGGACATTCATCAGCAGGCATATTTGATATTAATAAAAAATTTGGAATCATATTGAAGTCATGACAAGTGTTGGAAAATATTAACAGACCTAGGGCGTATTTTTTTTTTTGAATATTTTCTCTGGTCTGCTTTAGGTTTGTGGATATATGGTGAAATGTATGTTCAGTTTTGTCACTTGACAAGTGATGATCTCTTGGGGTAAACAGCAGGGTTTCTCAGTTGCAGGGAATCCCAGCTGTCTTTTGGATCCCATCTGTGTGTACTTTCCTTTTTTTTCCTTTTTTTTTCTCCATTTTTTGTGTTTGAAACATTTAAAGGCTTTGGTTTGATCACAGCCTCTTCAAATGTTACCAATTCTTTTTCTTCTATCACAAAAAAAAAAAAAATAAAATACCCTCCCCTGAAGGTAATCCCTCTTCAGATAAGTGGAATCCCAAAACAAATAGCCAAAGGTAATGCACTGTAAACTAGAAATGATGCAAGTTGTTTCACAGCCAGCCAGTCTGGAGGTGCAACACTGCCGTGTTAACCAGTAGTGCTACATAACGAGAATCCAGAGTCTGGGGCAGAAAAGACATGAGGACTTTTTCCCCTCCCACCTTGTCCAAGATACTGGGAAGTAACACTGACCTCTCCTTCATTTCTCAATCACTAGCTTCGTGGCTCATCACAAGCAACAATTTGCCCATCTATCTTCTTTCTGCCACTTAAAATACCAGAACACCAGTGACGTCTATGTGGGTAAATGGGTCTTCATCTAGCCATGAGGCTGGCGTCTCATGGATGATACTTGAACACTCCTCTGAAACACTGGAAGCCATAAAGTTGTAAAGTAATAACTAAAACAGTTATCCCAGGTTGTCTGCAGATTTAGGTGAAATTATATGCATCTATTACGTTTGTATCAGGTGTTCAAAATTTTTTTTCAACCACAAGAACTAAGGATTGCAAAATTTCCCTTGCGTTTAGTTTAAGTTTCAAGATCTCACTGATGGACATATCAGGGGCTGTGAAAACTGAAATGTTGGTGCAATTGTACAATTCCAGAGTAGGTGTTTGTAGGCTGGAGACTGCTGTGTCTTTGCTTCATTTGGTGACATTTGTCATCAGCATGGAACCACAGCACAGAAACCTGCATGACATCTCCAGTCTCGTGTGAGTGGAGAGGAGTTTCCTCCACATCTCTAGCAGAGAAAGCCGTGGCACTGTGAAATGCTGCTACGGGCCTTGCCTGGCAGGGTTTCCAAAGAAGTCCTTGAGATAAATATTCTTCCAAGATTGAGTCCTCCTTGGAAAAAGATAAGAGTTTTCAGGGAAGCTACACAAATTGAAAGACACTCCAGCTGATTGCGCACATATCGACAATAAAATCAGGGTGTGTGTCTGTCCAATGGGCTGTTTGGATGGTCTTGTCTTAGGATTTGAGGAATTTGTAGCAGTTATATGGTAAGATATACATAGAGACAGTCACCGTAAGTGTGAGTTGATAAAGTGGAGTTACCACTCTTCTTCTTGTTCAAAAAAATCTTTAAAAAATCTTAAATTAGGGATAGTTTGAGACCTGTGCAAATCTCTGCTATTGCTCAATCCAGAATGACCCCTTAGGAGATCTTCCCAACTGAAGTGATTTGATGATCTTATAAAGTTTTTGCTGTATTGAGTATGGTGACCACCAAAGGAGAACTTAACTTCTCAAGAGGGGACGTTTTGCAGATTCAGTATGTCAGAAGGTACGTCAACCCTGTGATAATCAAACCGAATTTAAATTGAATTTCAAAGTAGAAACCTCTATCTGTGTATTAACTGGTCTTTACCAGACTCATTTTTGAAGGCACCTGATGTATATCTGCAGCTCATCTCCCAGTACAGTCTTGTTTTTAATTGACTGTATGAAGTAACACTGCACAAAAGGGGATGAGAACTTTCTCCAAGGGCACAAAGACATTTTGGTAATCTTCTGTATTTTTCATGGGAACTCAGGCTCTTTGGAAGATTTAGAAAGAAAATCTGTTTGTTGGAACCAAAATACAATTAGAAGCAAAGCCCCTGAGTATCTTAAGTCTCTGTCAACTTTCCTCTGTTTTGGTGAGAGTACTTCAAGGAAGTAGTTTTGACATTCTAGAGCCCTGTACTGATTGAAGGAAAAAAAAAGACAGAAATGTAGTGATTTTTCAACGAACGGTACATCTCATTAAATAATGTTGAACATTTTTGGGAACACCATGCCAGGGACAGGATGGTCGTGTCACAGCAACTTAATGAACATCAGCTCAGGACCTATTTCTTGTTCTGGCACAGCTTCTTAGGAAACAGCTAGCAGCGATCAGGCATTTGACATCAGAATTTCATAGATTTCAAACAACTTGCTCATAGCGCATTTCTCTTCAGCGTGGGGGTTTCCTCAACTTTCTGCCAGGCCACACACATCATATGTTAGAAATCTTTGCAGGGAAGAACCCATCTAACGTTACTTGTCAGCACTGATTCCTTTTAGCGAGAGTGCAAAACTATTTTCGGCCTGCTGTGATGACTATTTTTATCTCCATTAACCTCTTGACTGAATATAAACATTTATTGAGGGTTACCTCCCTTGTTTGTCCAGTTGCTTCAAAGGTTAGTGAAAAGTGGATGCCTGCCTGACCTCTTTTATCCTCATTAGCTGATTCTAATTGTTCCCTGGGAGATCACAGTTTTGACCCTGTTTGTCCTTGTCAAATTTGTCTAGTTATGGCATGAAGACATTAGCAGAAATTGCATTTTCAGGTAAAAATGACTCAAGTGTAGAACACACATTTACCTAGAGTAGAGCAGTGAAAAATATTATGGTTCTGTAATGTGCCCATATTTCCAAAATGTGAGGTTACTATTGTATGGCCCCATCTTATGGACACCTGTGTTAGTAGATCCCTATGATTATACTTGAGCAGTCGGCAGAATGTTTTGTAAGCTTTTGAGTCATTTTTAGCAGTTCTTTTGGAGGGAGAAATAAAATTTTGTTTGGTTTTTGGAAGTCTTATTTTTAAGCAGCTGTAATAATGTTGCTCCTGTGTCAAGAAAGCTTTTTTGTAAGAAGATACCTTTCTTAAGGTACAGATATTCCTAATAGCACAGTAAAAAAACCCATAGCATAAAGTAGCTAACACCTCCCACCACCACCACCATTTTGGGAATAACCAACTAAATGTTACAATATGACAAATACATCTTATGAATTACAGCATGATCTTCATAGTACTCTCTGAGAGTCAATGCATGAACGTCCTTTAGTTCAAGTAGGACGGTGTCCCAAAGGAAAACAGCCGTCATGAAAAACATGTTGCCCTGCCAAGAGTTTCTTCTGTGTCAAGCCAAGAAAGTCCTTTTTCATGTTCCTCCGTGGAACAACTGTGGTTGTATGGTGAGGGCAAAGGACCTGGCAGGTCTCAGTTAGGTATCTCAGACAGACAGGTCCCAGGCTTCACAGGTTGTAACCAGTGTCTTAAATCCCACAGACACTTAGTGCAGATTAAAAAGCACTGGTGTAATGCGCTCAAATCACGATATCCTGCTTTACAAGCGGGTTGCCGCATTCTGCACCAGCTTCAGCTTTCAAATGGATTTAAAATGTAGCCTCAGGTATAGCGCATTGCAGTAGTCTAATCTTGAGGTGATAAAGGCATGACTGATTTAACCATAGCTTCTTGTTATCTTGGACTGGGGTCTTTTCTTTTTAACCATTTTAGGAAAATGGCCTTTCCTGAATCAGGAGGCTTGCTGCAATTCTTACTATGTAATAAGGCACAACAAGAGCAAGCCTTTGTCAGTGGTGAACACCTCCTATGAATGCGTGAACTTCGCAGGATGCCAGACCCCAAGAACTGCTGCGGTGGTCCTGACTCGTCTTACAGCTCACACAATATGCCTGTGAGGTACTTCAGAGAGAAGCCATTGCCCGTCTCCCTTAGTGGAGCTGCCAAGCTTTACAAGCAGCCAGGGCCTTGTGAAGTTTTCCTTTCATATTAAAACAAGTTTATTTACATATCTGTGCAGCTTGGGAGCAGAGCCATGGGAGAATGGGAAAGTCTTTTGAGGTGTCCACCAGCTCTTCTGGGCCAGCAGAGCTGTGAGACGAAACACCCTGTTCCTCCTCCAGCCTATCTCTAGTGCCTAGAGACCACTCACAGCTGCTGAACTGATTACAAGTTTTACTGCCAGGCCCACCTGGAAGCTAATTTAGTGATCTCCATGTAGTTCTTTAAGTTCCACAAAGGCCCTACAAATGGGGCACAGCAAAGCAGGCTCATGTCCTGATTGCTGCTGCTCATCTACCTGCTGCTGCTTCACCTCAGAAGGGATGAAGCACCAGCCTGGGCTCCTCTCATTGTTTAGAAGAAACAGGGACAGTGGCCTGGGACTAAGCCTACCACTTACTAAAGGAGAAATTAATCTCCACAAGAAAGTAAGTCAAACGGTATCTCTGCATCTCGTTTCTTCCTCAGCAGTATGTAGTTAAGTATAATCCTTTCCCACGCCATATTATTTGTCCTGTCTATGTAGATAAGAAACTATTGCCCAGCACAAGAAGATCCTGATATTATTTGAGTCTCTTTGATACCACCTTAATGCAAATAATACCCTTACAGATGGGAGAGACACAGTGAAATCTCAGATGTCTGGGAAGAAGAAAACCAGAAAAGGGAATTAGATCTTGTGAAAATTAAATAGATGATCCCTTCTGCACTGAAAAGATAGAATTTTTGTTTTGGTTTGTTTTTTTCTGAACTTGGCCTCCAACTTAAAAAAAAAAAAAGACTTGTTTGAAAGTCTGAATAATTTATGGTGTATTTGGAAAAGTCCGCTATTTAATATTGCACTGTCTTTTGATTGTATTTGGGATGACCAGAGACTGAGAGCGCATATAAGAACAAAAAACATGTTAAAGGCTTGACTGAAATGGCAGTTGGAGAAATGCAGTATGTGGTAGGAACATGTCCATGCCATCCTCTTCATTATTGCTATGCAGTCACGGTTGCTAATTCCTGCTACAGCTTGTATTTAATACGGTTGTGATTCTCAGCAATGTGAAGAGTAGCCACTCTTCCTTGTTTCCATAGCAGCTTTAGCACTGTTTTGGTGTAAGTGACACTAAAGTCCAGACTTTTCTATGATAGAAGATAGAGATGATACTTTGATTACCTTTCACCTCATCTGTTGCAGATCTTTTTCAGTTCATGCCTCATTTACATCATTGTTTTCTGTGCAGTCCATGTGTAAATACTTTGCACTGATTTCAGTTGGTAACATCGGGCTTCTTGATAATTTGTGTATGAACCTAACCACATTTTTTAAAAAAGGTCTGGTTTAGTGGCCAGTTAGAAATCAGAATTAAATTCAGATTTCAAACGTTGATTCTTGTAATACTTCATATAAGCAAACACACTTTCTGCAGCTTCCCATAGAAAAAACATTATTTGGAATTGAGACACTGCATGTCTCCGGTTGCGGTATTTTTACACTAGGTAGGTATGTTGTCACTAGCTGTTCCATTCCTTTTCAGTAATTTCATTCTTCATTTATATCTGTTTTTTCCAGAACTTCTGGGAGATTAATAATGTCATGGAGTGCATATAGAATAAGTGTGACTTATGCATAAACATTTATATAAAAAATGCAAAATATAAAATGCAAATTAAGCAAGAAATACTATATTGGAAAAAACAATGTTAGAGAATAAACAGATGAAAAAAACCCTGAAAATGTGGTGTGACATTCAATATGTCTTATTCTATAATCTTTATTAGAATATTGATATGTCATAAATTATATTAAATATATCTTACATAAGTTTATCAATTTAATCTTATATAACTATAATATTTTAAATAGCATCTTATTTTCAGTAAATATTTTCATGTGTATTTTGGTAAGGTAATAAGTTCTATGGTAACTTGTGATATTCTTCACTACATTTCTAGAACAGTTATAGATAATAAATGTGGCCAATGCATCTGGAATGTCTATGTAAATATATGACTTTCCGTATCTTAAATTTTTTTAACTCTCTTAATCATACAGAATAGCACAACAGAACATAACTGGAGCCAACTAAAGAATTAGTGGTGGAATATAAAAATAATTAATCAAATTCTCTTAAAAAAGGTTAGAATGTTTTGAACAGAATTATATTCTAGAAAAAAAAAAGTAATGACAAGTTACACAGTGACTGTTGTACTTTGTACTCTCTGCTGTGTTTTCATGCTTGATATAGAGAAAAAGAACTGTGAATGATAGAGGGCTAAGTGGCATCTCAGTGCCACACACTGACAAACTCAGGTTTACCCACAGGGTTTTTGCCATTTGATTAGTAAAAGGCAAAAAGTTAAGTGTTAATAAATTTGAAGCCTCTACTTTATCTCCTCAAATACAAAATTCTCTAAATACAGAATCTGGAATATACACAGGAAATGGTTTTGTCAAATGTGCATCTCTGCCTGCATGCCGTTCAGGTGCAATGGATGTTGTGCTTTATTTCTGTGCCTTTGAATTCATTAATACAACTTCTTTTATAGTCTTTTTGGAGACAAAATGCAGTGAATCATTAGCATTATTATTATTTCAGATGTAGTAAAATCACACATCAACACTTAGCAAAAGGGGAAAAATTCCATTATCCATTCAGAACAATTTCCTACGATAATACAAATGTTACCCAGGACAGATCTTTGAAATGGATACCGATTCTTTAAATTCTTTCCTGTCTGTTTCAGGAAATAGTGAGATCCCATTGATAATGAAGTACAATGTGTCTAAAGTTCACTTCTAAACACTTGGCTCTTTGCTGTGAAAGTCATCTGCATTCCCTTTATAATTCTCAGCCACCAGAGATCTGCTTAATCTTGGAGATCTGATCCAATATCATTTGGAAAAATCCTTGATAATAGTTTCACCATTCAATCAATGAAAGAGCTAAAGCTTACTGCTTGTGTCTTCTTAAAAAAAATCCTGAGGCAGGGGAATAAGACCTTGGCTTATGGGTTTGGAGATTTTGTTGTTTGCAAATAAAATGATTATTACTATTATTATTCAAGTTCTTAATCAAGGCAAGCAAATGGCATCTGTTTGTTATCATCCTTCCTACAGAAGACAAAGGCTTCAGTCCCTATGGTACTGACTGCTGGCCCCAAGTGGTTGCTGGATGTGACTTGGCAAGGAGTAGAAGACAACAAAAACAACTGCATTGTGTACAGCAAAGGTAAACACAAGCTGATTTTTTTTCCTCTACTTTCTTGTGTAAGGTACTGAGATAAAAATATACCTGTTGCACAATAGGAAAATGAAGTAGTTTGTCTCAGTTTTCATTCCCTTTTTCCTACCATGTTCTGGTTTTGCTTTTTTTTTTTCTTGTAATGATATAAAAACCCTTCATGGTGTCTGTAGCGTACTAAATGCTTATAAAAACAGGACATCAGCTGACAGAAGACATACCATTCATTTTTTCTGAGAGTTAGTGCTTCTTGGGAAACAGCAGTAAAATCTATACACTTTAAATAGATGAATTCTTTCTGACATTTTATTGGACATACTGGATAGCATTTCTCCATGTTACATTACATTGTAGACTACTAACTGAAATCTGGTTTTATAAGATGAATGCAAACTTGATTGGACTATGATAAGACTTCATGTCAGCATGGTAACAGAAGATAACTGGAACTGGATTTTAGGGTTGTCACCTCTGACATTCCAGTCTCTGTGTAGTGGCCTGATGTGATGATGCTACAGTGGAATGTATTAGCTAGTGGAAACGCATATCATTTCTGCCTTACGTGAATCGTCAGATTGCTCAAGTCAGTATGAGTTCTTATGAGCCACCCCCCCCCACCCCCCCCCCCCAAGCAGGTTTTGTCTAACCTACCATATCTAACAGCTACTTTGGTTCAAGATGCAAAGGCTTTTGTCTTGCATCTTGAACCAACCCAAAGAGCCTTGGGTTCAGTCCATAGTGCAATGACTATGCACCGTGCTGTTTCGTCAGTCACTGTGAAAGCTTCAAAAATGTGGTTATGGTATCATTACAGTATGGTTTGTTTTTTTTTTTAAAAAAAAAAAAAAAAACAACCACAAAAAACAGGACTTAAATGCATGGAATTAGAATAATTTATTCAGTATAGCTGCTTTTGGCATTCACCCTGAAGATCAGGTTGCAAAACTGTGACTTTCCTTCCTTGTATTTCAATCACCAATCTCAGCACTTTGTGAATACTTCAGAACATGCACTGTTCTTGTTTAATTTCTTTTAGGTTTTATTTCTAACCAAACAGACCTACTGAGATCAAAGATTTGTTTGCTGAGGCAACCTAGTGACCATTTCAGCATACAAGCATCCAGGCAAATAAGCACCCATATCAATATATTAACATACAAAACACTAATCATAACATCAAAGACTCCTAAAAACTTACTAGAAACAATTACAACTTGTTCCTATAATCATTGCAATTTATACACTTATAAGAGGATTGCTTTTAAACTGCCACAAGCCTTTGAAAGTTGAAACGCTGAAAACAGGGAATTTGCATGTTAAAAACGAGTTGCACACCAGGGTCTTATAAATTCTTTCTATTATAATTACAGAATGCCAACACATTCAGTCTGCAACCTGAAACACCTGCAGTACTAGAGAACTGGGCTCAGATCTAAAAAGGGTTGAGCTGCCCTTCCTATGCAGCTTGCTGATTGCTGCCCAAGTGGAAGAAGCAGCAGAGTGCTCTGAGTAACACAGGGAAGCTTTTCTCATGAATCCAGAGCTGCAGTTTGCTATTCGTAATACTGAATACTCACAGGCAAACTTTTCTGCAACAACTTTTTAATGTAATGGGAAATTACTTTCGCTACAAAATACAGCTTCTGCAAATTCCCATGGGATGATGTCTTATCAAGTATTACATTCTATCTGTAATTATAATAATACTTAGCACATATATACCAGTAAGACTTTTCATCTTCAAAGTACTTTACAAACACTAACTAATTCATTAGACAGTTTCAGTGCTATCATCTGTCTGATTGAATCTACTGAAATATGAAATTTTTTTCAAATAACAAAAACCTTCTTCAGTTTGGTCCAATCTGAGTATCCCAAAATATTAGTCTTTTCATTCAAACATGCTGGATTTTATTTCACTGACGACAATGGTTATTTTAGTACCTTGTTAGGTATTGTGAGACAATCATACAGTGCTCAAGGTGAATTCTGTTATCTCTACCACAGATGTGTATTATAACGAAAGTAGAGGATAAATTTGAGCCCTAATTTATAAATACATGTTAGAAACCTGTTACTTCACTAAACTAATGTGGGAAATAAGTTGTAGATATGCTTTACCTTCACTGCATTCTGTTCATCTCTTTGTGCTTTGAGTTGGCTGCTCTGTGTTCATTAAGCACCTACACTTGCCTTGAGCTCTGCTGGGATTTTTGTACTAGAAAGATTAATTGGCTTGGATCACAAAACAATGTCAAATAGAAGATGGTAAAATAAATAAGTAGAATAATGTTTCTTCCTTCAATTTGTATCTCATCATTCCAGATTACATTGCCTTGATTTGTGTTAGCTTTCTGTCTCCTATAGTGCCATTACTTCTAATGAAACGGTGTCAGCTGGCATGTAGTTGTAATTCGATGTTATGTTGTAGTTGCATCTGTATAATTTTGTTAGTTTGCTTAGCAATACATTGTTATTTCTGAAAGCAATTAGCTGAACAAATGTGTGGAATTGTACATGTAGCAGATTTGGTCAACTGGGAACTGTTTTCCTTACTATACCCAAGCTGAGATGAGTAGAGTAAATTGGCACATTTCTAACAGGAAAATAATTTAAGAATTGGCTAGCAGTACATGGTACTAGTCGATCAGTTGCTGACTCAGAAGGACATGCCATATTTGCTTTTAGCTTATTACAGTGATATCTGTGAGAGCAGAATTTTCTCCAGATCTTTGAGGAGGGCATAAGAATGTCAGCCTGACATCCAGTTCACTAGGGGCTGTGGGCACCGCAGTCACCCACGTATTGCACATGGAATAGTGACAGGGAGAGGAGCCTGGCATGTAGTTCCAATTGAAAGGGAATCCAAGCTGGCCGGAAAACACCCTTTTTGCTTTCAAAACTCTCCATAAAATATTTTTCCTAGGCACGCAAACACAAAAAGTATGTGTGCACGTACATATGTGTATATATATGATGTACATGTATAGGATTTTGTTGCTAAGTTATTACAGTGGAATCACAATTAATCTTCTATATAAATTTTTAGAATAAGAAACTGGTTATTTAAAATTATACATCAGAGTACATTCAGAGTGAATAGCTATGAAATAACTATTCAATGTTTGAAATTAGTTCTATTTGGTCTAGGATCACTCATTTCTATCTGTGTTTTTTATAACTGCATTTCCCCAATACTAGGACAAATTAGAAAAGGGAAAAACAGTTCATTAGTATCCCTTTTTACAAGCTCCGATACAAGCTGGCTACTCATGGCATGTGCCATTATCCCATTCTATTTTTTTTAAAGGAAACTTTTACAACTGTAATTACATTTAAAAGACAAGCTTTTTTGTTTTAATATTTATGTCAAACTTCTCATGTTTCAAAAATAGTCTATTCAATAATTTAAGAGAGATCCTAGAAACAGCAACTGAAATTTTACATACAGATTTTAGGAATTGTAGCTTATGTGGAATTATAAATATGTTCTTTCCAAAAAACAGCTACAGAGTTTCAGTAATTCAAGTATAAAGTATTAATGCATGAACTGTATGTTCATCGCAACATAGTGTGCTTGAGAAGCATTTGTGCCTAACAGAGTTGTGCAGCAGCCCTGGTAAATCTCTAAGACCGGAGGTAGGAGTCCCTGCACAGCCTAGGAAGGGGCTGGGGTGTTAACTACAAATCTTCCACAGGGACCGTAAGGGATTTTAAAAAATGAATTACAACTGAACAGAATAGGAACTGTGTAAAAAATACAGTTGCACAGACTGAAAACCATGCTCATGGAACAGACATTTTTCTAGATATTATTTAAGCCATTTATGTGAAATGTATGGATACCGTATGTTTAGTGGCATTGTTAAAACAGGGTGTCTGTACAAATATTTAGCTGTGGGAATTATAAAATCATAAGGCGATTAAGTTAGCTAGTTGTGAAATTCCAATATTGCTTTTTAAATGACTTCAGGATATAGGAGGTGCTAAGGTTATTATCTGTTATCAGGAATACAGCGGAATTGTACGACTGGATAATAACTAAACAACTGACACAATGTAAAATTACATTATCAGTGTGTTAAAACAAAATTGCGCCCTAAAGGAGTCTACATGCCAGCTCAGAGCTGCAGTGTAATTATGCTTAACTCTGATAATTAAAATACAACGGAGATCAACAGAATCATTTTCATTAAGAAAATTATTAATGATGGTGGTATAACAGTAATTGATTGCAGAGCACCACAGGATAACTCTGTGCAGGAAAACCAACATGTGTAACGTGTGTCTGGGCCAGTTGGGAGGCGTTGCGTACCACCGAGCACGCTGCCCGCCCAGGTGGCACCTCTTCTGCTGCAAACCCCAAAACGGCCGCTTTTCGGGCTGCGGCACGGAGGGAGAGGGACGGGTGCTGGGGGACGAGGCAGCGGGACGGGGTCGGGGTCAGCTGCCGAAAAGGAGCCAGCCGCCGGCAGAGACTCGAACCATCCGTCATCTCATTTGGCGGGAGGCGGTGTTTGGTTTTGCATTTCCATTAGTGATTTACGGATGTTATTTCCTCCTCTGCCTGGCCTCGCTGAGTAGTTTATGCCCTTCGTTATTTCTGAGAGGATGCGGGAGGAGAAAAAAAAATACGTCCTCGCCCCAGCGCGGTTCCACAGGCACTGTGTGACATCTTCGTAAGTAATTCCACAGGATGGTCCTGTTAATTGTCCCAGTGGTGCAGACACGATATCGAATGCTGTAAAAAGGCTCCATCCCTCTGTAAGTGAAATCGCAGTCAGTGCCCACTGAGCGACTATAACAAAATCCTGGCTCGGGAGGATGTTGCCTAAGGGTGAGATCCGAGAATTCTCATTTTCTTTTGGTGAACACAAAATGGGGGGGAGGGTGGGAGGCAAATTCAGGGGAGTGCTTCTCCACGCAGCTAAGGGATGGGTGCTTGC
Source organism: Numenius arquata (assembly GCF_964106895.1). NCBI lineage: Eukaryota > Metazoa > Chordata > Aves > Charadriiformes > Scolopacidae > Numenius > Numenius arquata. The sequence goes on from NC_133578.1 coordinate 57,717,678, forward strand.
TCAAACAGATGCTACTTTTGAAAGCTGCCCAAAAAAGTGTATTCTCCAATCACAATAGAGAACAAGCCTGCTAGGGTGGATTTACAGGATGAGATTAGTTAAAAGGACAGCTGCCCACACTGAAACTGTGTCATGTAGCTAATTTATAAATAGGAAGTCAAGGAGAGGCGGCTGGCAGGAGAGGGCAGCGCCAGAGCCGGGGCTGGAAGCAGAGGGCTCTCCCCGGGCCTCCCCTGCCTGTGCCGCCCAGGGCTTGACTTAAATTTTTAAGTCTGTAAATATATGATTGACTGTTTGTTTACTTCATTTGGTATCGGGATGAGTTATTTAACTGATATATGCCCCATGCGTTGAAGATACAAACGCTGCAAAAGGGTTACGTGAAATTACTAGTAAGAATTAATGGCAATTTCTAATTAATTTTGTTAATTTAAACAGTCTATTTTGTAACATATAGGAAAAGTCAGTTGTCTCAACAGAAGGCTTCTTAAATTTTTCTTTAGTGACAGAGGATTACTTTTCTTAATTGTTCTGTGAGATCCTTGATGCCATGTTTTCCCCAGCAAATGAGTTCTCAACTTGCAATATGTTTTTTTTTTTTTTTTCCCTGCAACTTCAGGCAATGTACTGGTACATTGCACCACACACGTAGAGCATCAGAGACCCTAATGAGACACAGGTCAAACATCATAAGGAGTTTAAACACTGCTGCATTAGAATATGAGTATATTTTGTTTTGGGTCAGAGAACAAGTTGTTTAATAGGCCAAAGGTTAACTTGGGGCATATATTTTAGATTGCAAGGGGCTTCTTTCCACATACTATTAAAAGCAATTTGAGTGAATTTATTTAGTCTGTTCCCTGTGGACAGTCAGGAAACTGCAGGATCTGCTGTTCTGGTGGATGCCTTCATTAGCTAAACAACGTGTTGAAGCCTTTGGTGGTGCTACAGGTTTTTGTTCTTTCTTTGTATCCACTGATAAAGAATCTGAGTTTTTAATAAAATACATGCGATGCTTATCTTCATATCAAAGGTCCGTGGAAGAGCTTGTTTTACATTTCTTTTTCCACAACACTGAAAAATTGCAAAACTCGGGAGAAGCATGATTACGTGTATAACGGTTACATAAAATATCTCTCCAAGGGCAGTATACCTTCACAGTCATCGGAAGAAAGTGTCATGGATACAGACATAAAGACATGATTGGTAGGCAGGTAGATGGCACGATTCCCATTTGGTTTTGCAGGGATGTTGAGAAGGCAGGATGCCTAATGACACTGCTGTGAACGAAACTATTGCAAATTAGTCCTGCTACTTTCCTCGCTGACCACAGAAGGAGAAAATATTTTGTCCCCTTGATTAGTGATATTTATGGCTTGCTGATGGCAGACACAATGTTGTGCACTTAATTCAGACACAATTCAGCTTCGAAGAACTCAAAAAACAAGATTTTACTTTTTCCTTATTTTTATTTTTTACCTATGCAAATAGATCTAATGGGGGGATTATCTGCTTTAGGGAGTTTAGAGGTCAGGGCCTTGTATATGGTCTTAATTACCTACAAGAAAAAGGTTATTTTATGCATCTTTATGGAATTAGTATAATATGTATATAATAGCATACAGTGAATTATTACATGCCCTCTAAATTCTAAGCATGTGGAAGATGACAAGAAATTCCCACTTTCAATATGAAAATGGTTTTGTTCATTATTAGTACAGTTCATTTACATATCAGCCAAGTGATATTTTTAGGTTGTTCTTATATGTACCTTGGTTTGGGTTTTTTTCTCGTGTTCTTCTTGTCACTTGTGTAGTTCATTTCATAGTTGGAATTCTTTCTCATTTGAGGAGGCAAGGAAATAGGCAGAATACTGACATGATTTGTGCAGAATTATGTATTTCGTACTGAAGCTATAAAAATCTGTAAACCGAGCCCAACACTCCCCTATGAGAACATATTCAGGATGGAAAAGAAGCCCAGTCTGTATTTCACACTGGGACCATGTGAAAAGAAATATTGCTTCAACTGTTCAGACCACTGGCAAAAAATGAATGTGAACATCATGCAGAGATTTTTTTTCTTTCAAGATATGTATTTGTCCCTCATTTTTCGAAGTCAATTGCAGTAGAATCAGTCATTTAAAAATCAATTTAAGAAAAGTGTTGTCATTATTTTCAGGATATGACATAGATGCTAAATGTGTTTTATTTTCTTTTTAATTAATTTTTTTCCAATCCATTATGCTAAATAAATATTGAGGACTGCAGTAAACCTTACGACCCTTTTGGCTCATGGCAGTGCTACCTCTGTCATCTTCCCTGCAAAGCAAGAGGGAAGAAAAAAAGCCCCCAAAATTGCTGAGCCACACATTTCAAGTTGTCGACAACCCCATCCACAAGAAAACAGAAGAAAATATATATGCACTCTGTCCTGTCAAAAGGCTTTCGCCTTATCTTGAGAGACTGTCAGGGCAGGAACATCATGGAATGGACAGGAGTCTATTAAATTAATAAGCTGCTGGATGGTGTCTGGAGAGTTATGATGCTCCATAAATCCAGTTTGATCATGGTGGACAAGGTTTAAATCTGCAGCCTTCTAATACACATCCAGGTCCTGGATTGGATTTGAAGTTTTGTGCTGGAGACACAGAGATAGTCCTGCAGCTTGTGAATTAAGATTTATCATTTTTTCATACTGGGTTCTTTTTTTTCCTACACTTCTTGACAAAAATGAAAACACCTTAGGGATCCTGGCAAATGTTACTTCTTGAAATGAAAGAGCTGTTGTCAAGGTGAAACCATGACCTAGAAGCCTAAAATCAAACCTTGGTCATTCTTTTCAGGCAGCTCCATTGGTGCTGAGTATAAGATGTCTGTATGGGGGAAACGGGGCTGGATCTGTCCGCAGCCTGGTTTATAGTGATTCCTGTCAAATACTCCTACTGTGTATTTGTGATACAAGACAAACTAATGGCGTGCCATACAAAAGCAAAAGCTTAAAATATGTGGAAATATGTTCTTCTCCCATTCTAGGTGGTTCTGTGTATAACTGACAAGGCGGTGTGACATTTCTGTGCCCCTTACCTCTAAATGGATTAAGCCTGATGGTAATAATTCAGGGAAGACTCTTTCATAGCATTCAAAGAAAACCTGTGTGACATGCAGCCGTGATCTCCATGAGGGCTGTAGAGCTGGGCTGCCTGGCAGGCAATGGTAAAATGGTGTTGGCTGTGTTTTGTCTCTAGCTGCTCACAAGCAAGGCCATTATTATGGCACAACAGGTGTAATTCAAGTGTCTCTTAGCCACTTAATTGACCTACAAGCCAGTGATTTATTATTAGGTCCTCAAGCTTGTATTCTTGTTAGTCTGGAGGCTCCGGCAGGTGATTGCTGTGCTTCCTTCAACAGGCAATGGCACAGCCAGCAGTTCTCTCCTCTCAAATGCCCTAGACATGCTTTGGATCCTGCAGAATATATTTATTGATGAGACTTAAGATCTGTGTTACTTTTAAAAGCAATCTGTACTCATTTTTCTTCTCCTTGCTAATTTAGGAGCTTAAAGAGATTTTTTTATATTAGAGAAGTATAAAACCAAAGTATATGTTAAAAGGAATGGATAGCTCCTGTTGCAATGCCAACGACGCTGAAATTTGTTTTATGCTCAGGAAATAGATTCGGAGATGAAAGCAATTGAAAAAGCTCTTCTGGTGTGCAGGTTTTCTTAAACAGAAATTGGGATCGAGTTGTAACCCTCGGTCACATCCATCCATACACCTCTCTCCATTGTCTTCCAGAAATTACCTAAGAGCTGTAGCCAGAGATCACGTGTGACTGAATCCTGACCTCTCTATTGATCCTGGGGATCAATCTGTGTACTCTCTGATCCAAAGATCAATGTCAGCCTTTCTCTCCTTCTCCCACGGCATTCCAGCACTGCCCCTTCTGCAGAAGGAGGCCACGAGGAGCAGAACTTCACAGCAGGGCAGCGAGGCACCGAGGCCAGCAGTGCAAACCACATCCATTGTTCCTAATGCAATGGCAATTGCACCTTGTTATTTGGGGCAGGTTATGAAGTGTGTGTATCGTAAAATGGGGAGGAGGGAGAGTGGAGGTTAGGGAAGGAACTCCAGCATGGCACAACATATGGGAATTCCTCGTTGCAGCTCCCCCTTGCAAATGAGACAGGATGCTCCCGCTGCCTGCAGCTATCCATCTCCTCACCAGTGCTGGGGCATCCCTCAGCCCTCCCACCATTTTAGTCTTCTCTGAAGGGAACTGAAGAAACTATGGAGAAGTTGCAACCTGCTTCAGTGCGTGTTTAATATTTAATGAATGAACTCCTTTTACAACAGTCAAGGAAAGAACTTAGCAGCTTTCTTAAAATGTAATTTCTTTTGGTGTTATAAAAGGAAAAGAAAAAAAATAGAAAAGCTGTTTCAGATTTGATTTTTTTCTTTCTTGTTTCAGTTTCATTCCATCAAGGCATGTGGGGCAACATGCGGCTGACAAACAGAAATCCATGCTAGAGTGTGCCCAAGTTGTGGTATTTTAAACAAGTTGCTGTGTTGAAGCGGATTTAGTAAAGATGTACTGTGACTGAGTGGTGATGCACATGACGGCATCAGTTGGTGGCATGCAGAACCAAGGCTTGTTGCTGGAGAAGAAATTGACTGCAAAATAGTTTCCTTTGAGAATATCATAGTATACAGGCATATATACATGTGTACATCATGCGTACATGCAGATACATATTTTTAAAAAATAACTCGGGCTTCAGTTAGTGTTTCACTCAGGCCACAGAAGGTTCTGAAATCTCTTCCTATGGCTGCAGTATATATAACCTCACAGACAACTCCACCTATTCTGAACAATTATACTATCACTATCATTGAGAAGAAATATTATCTGGAAAAGAGTTTAGAAGATAGAGTAAGTCCTCGCTAACGTTGTTAAGGCTCAAGAGAAGTGCTACTATTAGCTTTATAAATTACAGAAGAATGCTAATTTTGCAATAAAGTGGTGAAAATAGAAGATGACACAGAAAAAAATATACATTTTAGGGAGTGCAAACCAATGTGAAAAGAATATTGAAAAGTTAGATTGTATTAGAAGAGAGGTGTATTCAGACTTAATCAGATGGATTTCGTAACCACTGTAAATTCTTATTTAAAAAATAGAAGTGCACAGACAGATAATACATATTGGGCTCTATAACATTATTTTGGTGAATTCTTGTTTGTAACAGTGGTGATATAGAAACACACACAAATTGAAAATTTGCTTTTACAATTTGATCTATAAATATAATGTGGTAGAAGCATATTGATTGTTGAGGACAGTGCACAAATTATTCAAGACCTGAACAAATGAAAGACATTTTTGAGAAAACCAAGGCTCAGTGGGTTAACAGGAATTGACTGAAATGCCCTAACCTTCAACTCGGAAACTAAGACAAAGTATTGTGGTTGGTTTGTTAGCTGAAACAAATGTTCAGATACATAGTAGTGGAACTTTGAGGGTGGCAGAGCACTGGAATAGGCTGCCCAGAGAGGTGGTGGAGTCTCTGTCGACATTCAAAACCCACCTGGATGCCATCCTGTGCAACCTGCTCTAGGTGAACCTGCTCTGGCAGGGGTGTTGGACTAGGTGATTTCCAGATGTCCCTTCTAACCCCATATCATTCTGTGATTCTGTGAAGTGTCTGAGACGTAGAGGAGACAGTTGTGTCTTTGGCCAGCCAAAATGTTTGCTGATATTATGAGATGGGAGATTGAACTTAAAGTATGAGATGAAAAGGAACTGTTTTACACTAAAAAATGAGAGAGATGGCATCAAGGGATCACTATGCATCTTCTATTAATAAACTGTTCTTTTAAATATGAACAGGCTTGCTTTTATGGTGGCTGCACGTGCATGTTAGTGGATTTAAATTATGTGAGGTTTAAATACATTTTCAAGTTACAATTAAATGAAAATTTAAAATAAGACTGACAGATTGCTAAGGCTAAGCCAGTTTTATGATTAAGGTTCAATTAAATAATGTTTATCATTGGACCAAATGAAGTATAAAATCACAAACAATGATATTTTTCAGTGGCTTAATTTGATGGAAAGTGTAGCCTCAAGTAGGCTTCAAGACTTTTATCTTCCATTCTCTCCTAAACTAGAAATTAATTAGGGCTAAACAAGTGTTGGCTATATGGTCAGAACCCCACCCTGAGAGTCTTTCATGGACCAGTGGTCCAGGAGCAATTTATTAAGAAAGCTGTTTTGTGATGCAAAGTATTATGTATTTTGAGTTTAACTAGCTAAGTTAGGGGAAAAATTGAAATTTTAATAATGGTTTAAGGAACAAACTGGCATTGTTGCTCTCATGGAAGCCACTTTTGGCCCTTTGCACTCTCAGATCTGCTGGGATCAACCCTTTAAATACAGTTCTTTCTCTTTCCATGTACTTTCTATGTAAATCCCTAATTGTCATAAGCTTTGCAGTGAGTCAAGGAGAGGATGCTGGTTTTGTACACGTAAGCTATTTCTCAATTACATCCACTGCACCATAACGCGTGAGACATGACATTTTTCTGGCTTGCCACGATATGATCATCAGCTTTATGTAAGCGTGGTACTGCTCTGTCTTTCTGATACACTTCCTATAATTTGTTATTTATTTTCTCTTCACTTTGTTCTACAGAAATGTATGTAAAAGGAACAAATTCTACATTCTTTTTCTTTGGCTTGGTCTTAATTTTATAATCTAGGACATAACATAACAAATGGATTAACTTTGGACATTGAGAAACTTGTATTTTTTTGACATATTTAAAAACCAATCCACACCATCATAAAAATTGTGCTTTCCAAAATACCATTCCTCCATATAAAAATGCTCCTAAGTGATGTTAAGCAGAAAAACTTAATTTCAGATCAATTACACCTAAAAAAACCCTTTAATATATTCATCTAGAAGATTCAAAAAAAGTGATGAGCTGATATATGACCTTCTTCTCTTTCAGAACATATGTACGTATTCAGCAAAGCGAAGCATGATCTTTGTGTTAGCACTTGGATTTTTGTTGTGTGTTGCTAATTATTGCAAAGTCTAAACATGTGAACAGTTGAATACTCAAAGGCCTAATTACAGAGGGAATTCAGTTCCTGAGTCAGAGAAGTCTCCAAAAGCACCCATTGAGAAGTACTTTCCTTAACAAGAGAATTTTCTTGAGCTGGGACTCTAATTTTAGTCTGTTAAACTGGTCCATGAAAGAACTAAGAGTTGGTCCTTAAACTGAAGATACTGATATTGTGTCAGTCTTGTATGGCTGCATCACATCCCTTGTGTTGTCTTTGGGACTTTAGTGTTCTAGAAGAATCAGTAGGAGCTGATTAGCTGAGGTTTCCTTCGAGCACATTAGCCTGACAGTCTACCGTTAATACCTGGCAGCATTCTTTATTTTCACTTAGTTTCTTTACCTTCTTTTTTTCAGGAGCAAAGTTGGGTCAATTTGCATTTGCAACTGGCAGATTCCAGCCACTATTACTAGTAATGTGGGCTACTGGGGGAAAAGAAGCAGCCTGCAGTTTTTAACAGTAAACCTGAATCTAATTCTGTGTTTTGGAAATGGTCCGATTAGATTTTAGCTGTATGCCACAAATCAAACACCTGATTTGTCAACCTGTGTTACTTTTACATAGTGACAACTTGTCACATCCTGATAAAATGTTGCTTGTGATTCTTATTGCAATGAATTCGTTAGCTGTAGTCCCCCAAATTAGCTAGTAGGTGCATACCCAGCGGACCATAATAAAAAATGTACAGTGTTCCTTTTCCAATTACTTGTTTTCATATAGCGTCTCTGATGAAAATTGGTTAATGTTTGTTAAGCTAAAGAGTTTTGTAGAAAAATACTGTAAACGGAGGACACAAAAAGAAGAAAAAACTCTGAGGAAAAACAGTTTGGTTTTACTTAGGTAACAATCTTGCTTTTTTTTTTTATATTGTTAGAGACAACTTAGAGTTTTAAACTCAATATTCTTGAAGGGTTATTATTTTGCTTTATCCTGACATAACTGTTGTTTCTGTGGAAAATAGACTTTTTCCACAGCACTGAACCAGTTACCCTATATCCTTAACACAGGGAACAGCTATAGGTGTTTTGAAGTATTTAAAGTATATAGTATTTGGTTGGTGTGTTGTCTTCTTTTCGGATCACAGTCAGTTATCTTCATCGGCATCTACTGGTGCAAAACTGCCATAGTGAAGAGCCATCCCATAATTTTCCTCATTCATTGTTTTCATTTCTTTCCTCATTTTCCTGCTCTGCAGATATTCATGTGCATAGAGGAAATGTCCAAAAAAGGATGAGTAGTGCTTTCTAGCATGTATTTCATTTCATAATTGTAAGTACCTAAAGATACTGAATTCTGCCCTCCAGAGATGGAAAAAAGTCACCAGACAGAGTGAGTAATCAGCAGGGACCTACCAGTCCCCTGTCATCCCTTCATTGTAGGTCCTAAATATTGCATTACCAGCAGGGCAGTTTGGCAAATTAAAACACCAGAAAGAAGCCACACAGACTTTACGTAGAGTTCAGGAGATGAAAAGGAACTGCCGGAAGTAATTGAGTCCCAACGTTTTGATAATATTTGGGCTGCTTAATTACATTCGCCTTTGTTCCCTTTTGAAAATGGGATGCATCGTTCTCTCTCTTTCAGAGCTTATCTAGCACTTAACTAAACATAGCTGGACTAATAAATAAGCTTTGCAGAGTAATCACATGCATATTGCATCTTCAGAATCTTATTCTACTCAGAATATTTTGTATAAACTGAAGTATTAGTACACAGGAAAGAGAAAATATTATACGGTACTTTTCATGTCTTAGCAGCCCAAATAGGGAATGCATGATTTACAGCATTCGTGGCTGAAATGCAGGAAAATTTTTCCTGAGAGGAGGTGTTTTTAAAATGCTTTGTAACGTGCAGTAACAGTATGCATGCTTTTCAGGCAGGAGGTAAGAAGAAAACATTTCAAGCCTTATTATTTAGGAAAGATTTGGATGCTCAGCATGTCTCTTTACATCTATCACTATAAAGAGTCAAGAGAATAAAGGATTATTTGGAAGTATATTGATGGATTGTTGAAATGTAACTACTCAGAGAAGCTTTTGATAACTTTTGTATATACTTGAAGTTGGAGGTGCTGACATGTAACGCAGCTATATCTCATTAGCTTTATGTAAGAAAAGTGGGAATTTTTTTGAATGTATTTCATGCCGTCTTTTTTTTGTTTTTCAGTATACATAAATCTTCCTTTGGGAGATTTTAATATAAAATACTTTCTTATCCTATGGACAACTCACTCTGAGTTACATAGAATTTGAAATCTTTCCATTTTCTCCAGTTGGAGACGTAGTGTTAGCTCAGGTAGAAACAAATAGGAGGTAAACTTGTCATCGTTTCACAAAGGGAACAAACGAATACTTGAAATATTAGCAGCAAGTTTTTGGTATTTCATTTACATCACAGTGAGGTATAGCTCTGTATTTGGCTCTTAATTCATACTACCTCAGAAAGCACTGACATTTGGATTTGGGAGGAGGTTGTAATTTTTGGCTTCACATCTTTTTTTTTTGGTACTCTTTCTTAATTCATATTTTGTCCAATCTTAAGGTATTATGTAATTTGTTTAATTGTAGGAGATTGTGAATACCTTTTTCTCTTGGAGAAAACAAAATGCATAAAAGCAACTGGACAAAGTGAACATACTATTATTCTAAATTGTCAGATTGTGCATAGGTCTCTCTAATACTTCTCAGGTTCTAGTCTGCTGGCGATATAGTTTCAATAGATGCACTAAGGAAAGTGCCAAGACCAGCTTTGACAGGGTTTTCTTTTTTTTTCTTTTTTTTTTTTTTTTTCCTCGTCCTCTTTCTCTTTTAATCCCTGTGGGGCTCTGTGATTTTTCATAGCTGGACTAAAGTTGTGTCAACGGGAGACTTGCACCATAAAGACTGAAATGTTAAAGAAAGCTACAAGGAACAGCTTTGAGGCAAGGTTTCAAGCTTTGTCATCACGCTTGAAGAATTTTCTGTTTAATGTACTGTAATGCAGTATTCAATGGGGACAAGTTTAATTGAGTTTTACACAACCCAGTTGGGAGTAGCGCTGCAAGGTAGGTGATGTCTAGGTTTTTAATCTTCCACTCCAGAGAGGCTTGTTGACGAAGTGGTTCTTTCTCTTTGTAAGAAAAAAGGGAAGCATGAGAAATGATACATCCGTGGATAAAACCAATTGGCAACCCCCAAAGGAATGAGGGCGATAAGGCGAATCCAGCACTTGTAAGAAATAAAAGAATCCAACTGTTCATTTAAATGAGAAACAACACATGTGATTGAGGAGGCAGGGAGGCTGGGCGCTGGAGTGGGGAGGAAGGGACTAACAAACAGAGTGGCTGGTGTCGGAGTTAAGCGTCCCACAAAAACAAACTGGGGTTTGTTAGGCGGGTTACCGGAGAGATAGTTAACGATGTGTATTTTTAAAAGAAAAAGGAGAGCCAGGCATTCCCTGTTTCAGAGAAGGTGGCTGAAGTGGCAGGAGGGAGGAAGCTGCTGTTAGGCGAGCCCTACTTAAAGAATCTCTATTCCTTCCCTGAGGCCTAACAGCGGCTCTCTATCAAACAGCGTAAAAATAGCACTGGACCCTGTCAAAGAGAAAATAATACCTTCTGTGTAAGCCTTAGTGTATTTAACTGTAGTCCTGTTCAAGTTACTTCTGCTAGAACTTAAGCAGCCGAAAGGATAAAAGTGTGCAGTCAATATACTGCCAAATCATCTCCCCGCTTTGGCTCTGCATCCCTGCTAAAGCAAAAAATGTTTACCAAACCTTAAAAGCATTGTCTGCCCTTTGTTAAAAATTCTGCTCTTACCAATCATGTACAATTATGTGTTATAGCATGTTTTAATTTTCACCTGTAAAGCGGTACCGATACTGTTCCACTTGTTTTCTTTTCAGATATTTAAGAGGTTTGGCTGATGTGCGCCAGAAACTGTTTGTTTCTTTGGTCATTTATAATGCCCATGTTGGCGTTTTTGTTCAGAGAGATTTTCCTCCTGTCTCCAGAGCCATTCACTGGAGGAGACACTGTGTTGTGTGGTGATGGTTTTCAGGTTGTCTCTGCCATATTGACGTCAGATCTCCCATTTCGCTTCACCCGAACCAAGAGCACTTAACACGTCCTTTTTCATAAAAATATACTGAAGGCCGAGGTTGGCATGAGCTTAAACAAGCAGTAATTGGGGGGTGCATTGCCACCAGGGACCCTCTGGGAGGCTGTGGGATGATGACAGCGGCCGGCCAGGCCGACCTTGCTCCCCTTCATCCCACTCTCCCGCCTCATGTGGCCGCCACAAATGAGCCCCAGCAGCAAGTTTAACCTCACCTCGTGTTAAAAATCTGCCAGTACCCCTGCCTTTGCCCAGATCAGGAGTCTTTCCCACCCGGCCTAGGGGAGGGAAGGTGGCCGTGGGTGCCAGTCCAGCCTGCTTTCGGAAGGAGAGCAGGGGGTGGGTTTCCTAAGAGGGTGGAAAACCTCAGATACCAGCTATTGTGTGGGAGGGTTGAATTTCACCCACAGAACACATACGGTGAGACAAATTGGAAACTGCAGCCGAATATGCAGAATTTGCACTGTGCTTCTTTCCGAGGTACCGCCAGAATCCCTGTTAAATTTATAAATACAGTACACATGCAAAGTACAGAGCTGAGCAAATAATTCACAATGAATAATTTATCTGACAAATTTAGCCTTTTTTCTGCTCATGAAATATCCATGAACAGATCTGTGATTTGTAACTGCAACCTTTACAGTGCATTAGCATAGGGGTTTTTTTAATTTAATTTCCTTGTGTAGTTTGGTGTAAAAAAGTAATTCCCTGTTATTAATCATATTAGCATTTTAAATAGTCCAAAAGTAGGCTTTGAAGTTCAGCCATCAACTAAGTGAAGGGGCTGAAGGAGATAGGTGTTTTTACCTTGCTGCTGCTGCTGTTTTGTCCAGAGACATCTTTTCCATAGGCTACATTTACAAGGAGACATCACAGCAAATTCTTTTTTTTTTTTGAGCCTCTATGTTTGGCATAGAAAAATACAGAATTGTCTCTTATTTCATAGAATTAAATATTCTGAACAATAATGTCCAATGAAGCACACCTTTCAGAATGGAAATGAGGTGGGAGGTCATGGGAGGACGGGGCTGCACCCTCAACCTTTCTCAATAACAACGCATATTTTGAAAGATTTTGGAGTGTATCTCTCTTTTAACACATAGTATATGTCCCCATTGTAGCCTGACAGTGGCTTCCCTTTGCATGGGCTAAAAGAATGGGGAGAAATAAGACTCATATTTCACAAGGCCTTAGTAAAATTTGAAGCACTATTTTCGGAATTAATTGGTTGTGGCTAAATAAACATAAGTTAAAAGCCTGGGGTTTTCTGAGGTAAAAAGTTTGAAAACATAGCATTAGCAGACAAGCTTACTGAAGATTCTCTGATGGTGTATTTTTTTTTCAATATCTGTTCATCTTTGTATTCTAATACTTCCTCTACAGTCAAGCAAAGTCATCACTATTTACTGTGGACTAAACCGTTAGGAGTTTAACCAGTTTCAGTTAAGTTGTCAATTGAAATTTTTACAGCTTTGTTAGAAATACAGTTAGATATTTTTACTATTGATAGCCATTCAATTTACTGAATTTCTCCCACAATTCCAAAATTCCCAGAATATTTTTTGCCATATTGCAAATTTTATCTTTTTCTATGTTATCCTGTTTTCAGCTGAGATAGAGTTAATTTTCCTTCTAATGGTTGCCGTGTTTTCAGAATTGGTATAAAAGGAATGTCATTAATGCATATTGTTTTAGTTGTTGCTAAGTGATGTTTATACTAGTCATGGACTTTTTTCAGCTTCCTATAGAAGCTGAGAAGGAGCATAGACAGAACAATAGGACAGCCAATAGAATGTTTTGTACCGTAGACATCATGCTTGATGTATAAATGGGGGTTGGCTTGGGGGGGAAATCTGCAATCTCTGCTTGGGTCAGGCTGGGCGACCAATTCACCAAGTGGTGAGAGTGAGTTGTGTCTTGTATATTCTTTTAGCATTATTGATGATGATGATAATAATGTTATTTTCCTTTTCCATTACTGCTCTATTAAACTGTCTTTATCTCAAACCATGAGATGGTTTTTTTTCCTTTGCCCTCCTTTTCTCCCTCTTCTACCTACCCTTCTTGGAGGGGGGAACAGGGCGTGAGCAAGAGGCTGCGTGGTCCTAGTTGCTGGCTGGGGTTAAACCATGACACATGTAAAGCTGTAACCTTAGAGATGATGCTTAAGAACTCGACAGAAATATAAGAAAATTTTGTTGAGAAATTTTAATTAAGTGGGGCTACTATAACCAAAATAATGCATTTGTGCTTCATTTGACATATTTAAGGATAAAATATGGTTTGTGAGGCTCTCACGGATTTAATATATAGCTCTGCTCAGAGAACAGCTTTCACAACAATATCTATTTGGTCAATAATCTGCTTAATGTTTGCATTCACAATTAAATCTGTAGGCTTTGCTGGGAAAAAAAGTTTACTCTCTCATTTCTGATGGTATGGCAGAATTCAATACAGCTAAGAAAGAGTCAATTGAATTTTACTTGTATGTACCCTCCTCAGAACAGTTTAATAATTCCAAGTAGTTCTATATGAGTACAAACATACTGAGGGCATTGAATGCCTTGAACAGCTGCTATTAAAAAAATACCTAATTTGGTCCTCAGAAACACCATACACAGTGATGAGTGATGCAGAAAGAACCCAGTTTGACTTTCAGAGCCAGAATGAGTTTACAAAACTGTTATTTCTTATAAATGGATCCATTGCACATAGAAATAATTGAGGTGTCATGAAAAGCTCAGCCTCTATTTATAATAGGCCATGACCACACATAATAAAAACAAATAATTCAATAATTCCTATTTTGGTATTACATAATAACAAAAAAAAGAAAACCTTTAGGACATTTGAAAACGAATTCCACAGCAATCAGCTGAACTTTGTATGAAGAAAGAAGGAATTTGGGCATCTCTCCATTCTGAGGACATAAGACAGTTTTGTTTGCTTATAAGAAAGATAGACGTAAGATACTCCTTTACAAAGTTGTTTCAAGCAAAGACAAACCCAAATGTTCTCACTGAAGGAAGTATTCATACAATCCCCCCAAATGTTCGTATAAGTGGATTAGAATTAGAATATAATAAATTTAGATTTTATTAGAATAGATTAGATTAGAATATAATAAAAGCAGATGCTGTAGCAGGTCCTCTGGAATAATCCCAGGTGCTAAGATCCATCCATTCTCGCAGCCATCTACATTCATTGAAATCAGTGCTCAAACTGAATGGAAATCTCTGAGCAGATCTAGCCAAAGCCAGGTAAAGGAAAAACTAAATTTTAAATTAAACAACATCCTGGCTTGTATCAGAAATATGTGGCCTGCAGGACTAGGGAAGTGATTGACCCCCTGTACTCAGCACTGGTGAGGCTGCACCTTGAATACTGTGTTCAGTTTGGGGTCCCTCACTACAAGAAAGACATTGAGGTGCTGCAGTGTATTCAGAGAAGGGCAATGAAGCTGGTGAAAGGTCTGGAGAACAAGTCTTACGAGGAGCAGCTGAGGGAGCTGGAGTTGTTCAGCCTGGAGAAAAGGAGGCTGAGGGGAGACCTTATCACTCTCTACAACTACCCAAAAGGAGGTTGTAGCAAGGTGGGGGTCGGTCTCTTCTCCCAAATAACAAGCTGTAGGATGAGAGGAAATGGCCTCATGTTGCGCCAGGGGAGGTTTAGATTGGATATTAGGAAAAAATTCTTCAGTGGTTATTAAGGACTGGAACAGGCAGCCCAGGGAAGTGGTTGAGTCACCATCCCTGGAGGTATTTAAAAGATGTATAGATGTGGCATTTAGGGACATGGTTTAGTGTTGGACTTGGCAGTGCAAGGTAAACTCAGTGATCTTAAAGGACTTTTCCAACCTAAATGATTCTATGATTCTAAATTGACAGTAGTGGAACTGGTATTTTGCCCAAACGGCAGACTATGTCAAGACTCTAGATGTGATTTTGACTTCTGTCATTTCCAGCATCCCATGTCATATGTCACAATCTTGCCATTTCACAGCTGAGACTAGAATAAAATCAGGGGACAAGGGATTTTCCGAGTACTGCCATACTGGACATCTTTGTCCCTCTTACAGAAGTATAAGTGCATTTGTATATTTGTCTTCTAAGGAAAATAAACCAGAACACTACTCTCCAGGAAATCCTCATGCAGAAACCCAAAGCAATCTGTAGAATACCTACATATTTCCTTCACATGGAAATGGTTTGTATCCAGAGATGGCAGCCACATCCACACCTGAAAACGTTGGGGTGGTTAGCTGCTTGGTCTCTGATGTGCTTGCCCTAGAAGGCAGTTTTCTGAACAACACATCTAGTGCTTGCTTATGATGGAAAGGAAGAGACTGGTTCTGTACATCCTGCTGTGGGAGGGAGACTTGGGGTTTTGTGACTTTCTGGAGATGGAGCAATTAGAAGAGTGAAAAATGCAGGGGTCACTGAATGGAGAAGTCACAGGTGATCCCAGGGAGGAAAATAAGTGTTCTGTTTAAACCTTGAGCTAGTGGGATGATTGAGTGATTTAGTAATGGGAGCTATTTCAAGTTATTTCAAGCCTGTGTTTCAATGGCAAATCACTGAATTTAAATTGATAACTCTTGAGAGCAGTACAAATGAGAGCTAAATACCTGTGCAGCTGCAAGAATTTTGTTTGATTGTTTTTTCTTTCTAAAAAATGACAATAAAATAATATATTAAGATAACATAATTGGGTAGGAATCAGCAGGGCTTAAATGCAATCAATTCTATAAAGGAGGAGCGTAGAAGCTGTTACAAACACATGAAAACATCACCAGAAGCACAGGCTGTGGAGATGAAAACATGCAGGGGAAGAATAAGAAAGTGAGAATTTATCTTTCATTCATAGATGATAACATCAGCACACCTATTATTAATAGCATAATATGTAATCATGAATATCTATAAATTTCCTATAAATATATGATAGGTATTTGTTCTGTCTTACATTATAATTAATTTCTGATATTGTCTTGATGCAGATGGAAACAAGTTCTAAGAATAAACTCTCAAGATTCATACTTGCAAATATCAACTCTGAAGTCTAATAATGAGCTCATCTGTACAAGTTATTCATTAGTTCACTTGCAATCAAGTAAAGATCAGAAAATAAAGGTAGTATTGTACTATGAAAAGAACAAACTTTACAGGAAATTTTATTTTGGCATTAGACAGTTTGGAGCTTTGTAATTGCTTTCTGGAAAAGCATTGTCTTAATTTTTCCCATCCAGTTTCTGAATTTTATATTCAAATTGCAAAATGCCTTCATTTTCAGATTTTTTACTGCAGTACTATAAATGCTGCCTTAAGCTTTCCCACTACATATTGAGATTTTGCCAAAACACACCAGTTTACAGCTGGTTTTGCCAAATAAGAAAGTTTCATTTCCTTTTCATTGATATTTAGGAAAAGGAGTTCAAATGTGAGATCACTGAACAGCAATTCAGCCTCTTAAGTGATGGCTTAGTATTTTGAGAAGAAATAAAATTAATTCTGTCAAGTTTGAACTATTTTTCAATTTATTTTTTTTTAAAGAATGGTAAGTTTTCTGCTGATATGGAAAGTATACATTCTTGGGGTACAGCCCAATTCTGTTAACGAGATGTGCTGTAATTGCTAAAGAATTGCAAGGAATGAATGATTCACAGGAAATGAACAATGGAAAGTATAGGTGCGTTAATCAGTCCATTTTGTCTTCCTTTTGCCAAGTGAAAAAAAAAAAAAAAAAAGACAGAAAAAGCAAGCATGCAAGCAAGCATCATACTCTCTGATATTAAAATCTATGGGAATTTGATGAGATAAAAGAAATGTTAAATGAACATTCTTCCTCTAAACAGACATGTCTAGAAAGGCAATTTTAGTAGTACAGCAGTGTAGCATTTTGTTTTTTCTGCAATAAAGCCATCAGATCAATAAAAAATTATGTAGCAGATTATTATTACACTGTGCTCACCATAGCTCTAATCGTAAATAATACAGCAGTTATCCTGGTTATATTAATTATAATTAGAATGCAGATAATGCAGACGGTCTTTTATTACTAGAGCCAAATCAATTTTCCAGTGTTATTCAATGCAAGGTCACACAAAGTTGTTGAAGCTCTTAGACTTCTTATGAAATGACCTGCATATGTAAGAGAGGGTTTGGCTCAGCTGTGTAAGACACATTGACTGGGAAGTGCATTGAAATAATTACAGCCATGAACTCTTGCCTATAATGGCAGAATTTCATTTTATAAAGTAAGCATAGCTGTAATCCAGGCTCCTTTATGGTGGGAAGCCTCATAAATCTTTCAGAGAAGACCAAGTCTTTCTCTTATTTGTAAAGCAGAAATCAAAATGAATTAGTTTCAGTTGTTATTCTTTCCATCTGTACTGTTGTGTTAAATATACTGAATGTGTTCACGTTGTGTATTAATATGGAAAAAACAACCTAAAAGAAGAAAATAGTTAATGGAGATATTTCGCTGCATTATTTTAACATAGACTGTTTTAGGCTAGTTTAGGCTCTGGGGCTCTCCTGGATCACTTAAAGCTTTTATCATCTTTTAGGATTGCACTGGCTTAATGTATTTGTCTTCTATCTCTCATGGCTTCAGTTTAACTCAGACTCACAGAGGAACTGATATACTTAAAATGTGCCTGTCTGTCCTGTAGCTGATGAGCAGATTAGTAGGACACTGCCAGATAATCATCTCTGAGATGCATTGGATTCATATGCGTAAATGACACATGGCAGAGAGAGGGAAAGATCGCAGAAAGCGCCTTCTAGTTTTGTGCTTTTCTGCTTTCTTTAAGCATTTATACAGATGGCCATTAGATATGCTCTGCGCCGGATTCTTGCAGTTTTGAATTCACTTTTCTTCTTTTTGTTCTATCTGTCATATACCGAAGTGCTTCCAGAGAAACAAAGCAGACAACAGTAAACAGAGCAGAGGCTGCAAGTAGGAGCTAGTTAGTGAGAGGCACAATGCTAGGAGCAATTTAAAGAATAAAGGGTTTGTTGCTATTTGCTTGCTCGCTTACTTTGTTTTGTTTTGCTTTGGTACTCAATAGAACAGATGCTATAGGAAAAAAAAATAAATAAAGGAATACCCTCCACAGAAAAAAACTGCATTTTTTTGAAGAGAGTGGTGATACTTGAATCTTTAATATTCCTCTACAAACTGTGCTCTCAGGTGGGTTTGAAAATTTGCTTTTAAATAGGCAGGAGTTTGGCGTGTGTATCAGAGCATAGTGGTCCAGGCGATCTCCTACAAGCCCATGTGTGTTTAGTCTTATATCCGGCCTCTTAGTCATACCTTAAGTCAGCAGCGTGATGGCATTTTAAAAAGGGTCTCTGATCACTTTTTGCTTTTTATCTTGTCATAACTTCTATTATCGGCAGTACCTGAGCTTGAGGAATCCAGTCATTTGAGTCAAAATGCTTCCTTCTGACAATAACCAAGGAAGGAGACAAAGCCATTTGGCAAGCAAATGAATCTTACATACACACACTAGAAATGTTTATACTTTGTTCTAGATAAATGTAACCTGCATTTTGATAGTATATCACAGTGTTCAGCTTACGTGTGAAAGAAAACGTGAGAGAAATAGAGGAAAGGGTGTTAGGGAAAACTTGATATAAATGGACTTTGAGACTTTACTTAAATATTGGAGATTGGAACTTTCAAACCAAATTATTCCAAATAAAAAAAAAAAAAAAAGAGAGAAATGTTCTTCAGAGGTATTTCCATGACACGTATGATTTTATACCTATGATACTTCTCATGGATATCTCAGTTCTGTGTGAATTGATTTAATCTTTGATTTAATCTTATCTAGAGATAAGTTGATCTCTCTGAGCCCCACATGCCTATTTATTTTGGTGGCAGTAATTTAATCAGGATTTCCCATAAGCCTCCCATTCTCTACAAGCACATTGCTGTGTTTGATTGGTTGGTTTTGTGTTTTAATTATAATAAAGTAATGATACTTATGGGTTCAGGTCATCACATCCTAAGCTTGAGGTGTAAGACAGAACAAGGAAACACTGGGGCAAAATTGATTTTAGTTTATCAGTTTTACTGAAGTCACTGCTCCAATTTACCCATTAAAAGAGCCCTGCATCCTTTTCCTCCTTTTCTTCTAAGTTGGTTGTTTTTATACAAAGGAAGAAAACTCACACTTTTGAGAAGTTCATGTTAAAACGAAGCAGTACAAAGGTACACTATATGATTGCTTGGTGTACAACTTCCCTTTGCTTAAAAAATTCTGAAGCTCATGGTATATATTCTTGTGAGGGTTTTTTTTTTTTTAAGGCACTCTATCTCAGAGGTAGCATGTGTGTCAGGGGAGGCAGGGATTGCTATGGTAAGTACCCCTGCTTCAAATAATAGGATTTGGGAATTATTTTCAGTCCAAAACATAAGGGAAAAAAAAAGTCTAAAAGTGACCTTGTCATCTGAATTAACTTCCATGAGATTCCACTTTAAAATGATATGCCCAGTATTATCATTTTACTGCCAAAAACTGGGAACACTTCCAAATTTTGACTTACAAATTATTGTACTTCCAACTGAAAAAAAAGGAAGCTTTTTGAAGTACTTCTTTTTGTTGAATACTGTAATAGATGGCTCTGTAAAATCCTGCGTAAATGGCCAAGACCGCAAGTTCGAGCTGCCCCCAAGGCAGTCTTATCTTACACACAGGCTTTTAGAAGATTTTTGTTTTGTTCTTGAATGTGTGTAGTTTATGTGTTTCATCAGAAGATGCCTGTTTTTTTGCCTGACTCTACACCCCCATGTCAATACCACTCAGGTTCACAAGGGGAGTTAGCCGCAGGATTTGTGCTGCGCTGAAGAAGAAAGATTATCTTTCCTGTAGGGTGGGGGGGGGAGCGCATTGTGCACGTCTCTAAAGTAAAGACTGCGGGAAAAAATGAAGAGGGCATAACTTTTTAATATACAATAGCATTCCTAAGTTAATATACCATGCTGGAATTTAGTGGAACATTTTATTATTCGGTGATCATTTTTCTTTACATCTTGTAAATAAAATGTTGCTCATCTTAACGGGCATTCATCAGCAGCAGGGTAGGTTTCCAATCAGCTACACAAACCGCTGCTTTAAGTGCACTTGATAGTGTATCCAGCAAATAGCTTTAGAAAATATCCTTCCCACCGTACGTACCCTCATGTGCGGATTACCTGCAATGATACGATACATCCTCGTACATTCAGGCGGCCTCGTGTGCCTCTGATCTATGCTGGCTTTCACTGCCACTGTTTCTGAAATGGCCTTTCTGCCTCCTGATCACAACATGAAGCAAAAAAAGTACCATCTGGACACTGCATGCTAAAAAGTCAAAGATCTGTATGCTATATTATGCCCAAAAGGACATTTCCTTGTCAGTTAAGCTGCCATGTACTTTTAGTCTGTCACTGATAACTAACAAAATTACAGTATGGTAATTTTAATTGGAAGCTATCCATTTTTATCCCTCAGGTTTTTCTTTTATTCCCTGTGGCAATCTTCTCTTGCAGCCGGCTCCTGCGCTGCAGTGTGGGCGCAGGCAGAGCCCGGTGGGAAGGCAGATGTGCCTGGGCATCCCAGCGTCCAGCTGCCAGGGTGCCCCGCTGCCACCGCTGCCCGGGAGTTTTGCCGGAGCCATCGATCCAAGCTTAGTACTGCATGTCCTTCCTGTAATTCCTTAATTCTGCTGGTTTTTTACTCACCTGGAGTGCCACAAAGCCATTTGACAATTAAGGTTATAGAGGGAAAGAGGCGGTGACCCCGACTCTGCTGGGGGTTGGAAAGATGCTGATACAGGCCAGGGAAGGAGGCACAACAGGGTTAGATGGAGAAGGTGAACCTCCCCCTCTCTGAAAGCTGTAAGTAAGACTATTTAGAGCATCGGTGTTGTCCTTACTGTGAAGGCAGAGAGGGAGTGAGAGCCTCTCTCCTGAAATAAGAATAGCATCAGTGACTGCAGGCGTACAGAGGAGGGGGTAGCTTGCTTTTAGAGGGCAAAAAACAGGGTAAGGACAGGGAAGTGGAAAAGAGGAAAAGGAACAAAACACGTGGGATCTGAAAGACTGTGCTTTCATTTAAATGTATACATAAAGATTGATGTTGTTTTGCTTATATTTATTTGTCTGTTTGTTATCTGAGTGGTGCACAGTGCAGGGAATTTTACTGTTTTTTCCTTTTATCTGGATGACTCAGAAAAGTAAAAAATGCAGCTTATAATGTTGGCTTATGGCCTGGCAGAGTAGAAGGGGGTGCAAGCCAAACTCCCAGTCACCTGAATCTCCTCGTGGAGGAGAATCGGGTATACACTTCACACTTGGAAATAAATTCAGTGTATGAACACCCCAAAATAGAACAAATCTGCATATGGACTTAGATGTACAAATAGTACTTCAGCATCTCTTTTAAGACAATTTGGGTCTCTGCAGCAGTAGTGCCAGATTAAAAACACAACATATATATTTTCGAAGTTATAATTTTGTGGAGCTGAACCTAAAGTGCCATTGTCCATTTTCACAGCACCATAGGTCAGAAGTGTTACAATCCAATAGCAAAAGTTGGTGCAATACCAGCTAGATTTTGATAAAGCTTTTAATGAAAAGTATATATAAACACATTCTAAATTTAATAGATTGACAGTTCTCATCACCTTAAGAATTATCTTTAAATATACCAAAACCAGAAAATGTGAAAACAAGCATCATTATCACTTCAGTCTAAAAATGGGGCTGGAATTGTGACTGAGAGAACAGCATGGGAAAAAGAGAATGACATGGAATGTAAGTGCCATATAGACTGGGCAAGACAGTTCTCCTCCTGAGTTTTCACTGGATTATGTCAGAGGCCTTTTTCCTTAACAAAAGTTAAATGAAGTGCTTTGTTTAAACATCAGGGAAAAAAAATAATGAAAAAATACAAAATGAGCAAGGTTAAAATTCATCTGCCCAATGTGCAGCTAAATTTATGAAAACAAGTTATTTTTAGTTATAGTTTTATTTTTAGTTTTATAGTGTAGCTAGGTTCAGTTATTTCTGCTGCTCCAAATAAAAGATGGAAAAATACAAAACAAGGTGTTTGATCATGTTCTTTAATAGGAGAATGGTAATGGTGGGTCCAATTCAGTGTTCTCTGGATCATCATTTGTGTGCTATGTAAAAACATGTCGGTAGTGGTTTTCAAAAGCAGCAGATAGTACTACCTGAGAATGATTCAGTCAATTCATCAGCTGAGAAAAATCTGTAGAGAGAAGTGGAAACTCTGCAACGTTTTGCTCCTGAAGGACCCCAGCTGCATTTCCCTGCAGAGAAGGCAAGTCTTTTAAGCTGTAACGTTGATCAGCAGCATCCCACGCAGATCCCTGGCAGGGTAGCTTTCATACAGTTATGCTGGTGGTGTTTCCTTGCTTAGCTGCTGCCTTGAGAAGCCTTGCTGAGGAGACAGAGGTGATGAAAAGGTTAATGGAAAGCCCTGATAAATCGGCAGAGATTGCCTCTGTCTGTATCATTAGAATCTCTTACACATATCAAAATGATAGCCTACACCTAAGGAAAAAAAACAGATTTTTTTGAGTTTTATGTAGTCTTTGTAACAGCAAATCAGCGTGGTTCTCGTTCCCAGCTCAGAGCACTGGTGGGCTTTCGGTGAGGCGGTGCTGAAGTGCCTGGTGTGCCTGGGCAGGACTGTGGTACCTCCATGCCCTGGTGCCACTGCCAGCCAGAGCATCCGCTGCTGCCGTGCACTGAGAGGTCCCACAGCCTTTCCCAACCTTCACTCCTCAAGAGGAAGAAAGTTTTGGATTGCAGAAGATTCTTACATGTTGGGTAAGTCTTCAAAAGAGCACATCTGACCAGCAGCTCAGTGCAGATGTTCCCCGTACGATGGCTCCCGTGCCGCCTGGCTAATCCTCAGGCACACTCCATTGTCGGGTGTCTCCAGCCTGAACCACTACAGGCTGTCTTCCAGTCCCTCTCTCCAAGCACCCTCTGCCCCAAAAGGAGGCATTTTATCACAAGTGATATTTTCCCAACAAACTTACAAAAGGCATATGTGATTTTTTTTCTAACAATGCCTTGCTATCTATGTTTATTTTAGCCTAGTCACAGTCCTGTTACAACTTTTTTATCAGACCTTGAAAACTGAGTAGAAAAGTAGATTACTGCCTTTTCCTTCCACTTTTGGAAAGCCGGAATCCAATCTAACTCGAAACATAAAATATACTTTTGTTACCACAAGATTGCAGCAGAGGTTAGTAGCAATGTACATTTTATAGTATATTTTCTCTGAAGGGAGAGTTCATACTACGGCTATTCAAACTATATAGTGTGTGAATTCAGGACAAAAATGAATTTAGTTTCCATTTTTCCGTTCATCAGAGATGAACACTAAATGCAAAGTTCAGATTCAGATAACAATTTTTCCAGGTCTGAATCTAGTATTTTGGGCTGCTTCTTTTAGAACTCACAGGGATAAACTCCACAA
Source organism: Numenius arquata (assembly GCF_964106895.1). Classification (NCBI taxonomy): domain Eukaryota; kingdom Metazoa; phylum Chordata; class Aves; order Charadriiformes; family Scolopacidae; genus Numenius; species Numenius arquata. The sequence continues at coordinate 57,741,407 of NC_133578.1, forward strand.
TAATTGAAAAGTCCATGTTTCATTACATGTGGGAAGTATAAGTGGGCATATATTTGCTTGGGAGGTGGGAGTCTTAACTCTATGATAGTAGTAATAGTACTTGTAATAGGACATTAAATTTATGATAACGTCATTTAATTAGTCTAGCTAACTTACCTTTAGTGACTTACAGGCTGGATAACAAAAATGTGAAACCGTTATTTAGATATTTGTTGACTATAATTGTTAACCACTATAATACTGTCCTGGAAGTCTATGTAAGAGTTCTGTATTTGTACGATGATTTCACCTTAAAGCAGGACTAAATTCTCAGTATATTGTCACCTTATCTCTAGATTAGATATAGACATTGTTCATAGCATGTTTGTATTTTAAATGTATTTTTCCATGCAATTTTATTTAGATTTGCAGGGAAACTATTTAAAATGTAAGCATTTTAAAATCTTGTATCTCTTTTCATAACTGTTTCTGCTGCTGTTTTAACAGCCACATCTTGCAATGAGGACAGGACTGGGAAAAAAGACAGAGAGAGGAGCTGAATGCAGACAGATAATATGCTTAAGCAAGGAGAGAGTATTTAGTCAACATGGTTTACATTGGTTTCAGCATGCCAGCAGCAACCAAATTTATAGATATATCGGAAGGGGAAGGGAGATTTGGGTTTGAAGGAAGAAGAGGTAGCTCTGTGGGTGCTGATGGAGGGTATATAGTCTGAGGGGCGCTGCAGAAAGCACAGCCGTGGGTTTTTGAAAATGTTAGGAGTGTGAGTTGGAGGCCTGGCTTATGTATCAGGAGAAGATGGAGCAGACCTCATGATAATGAGTGAAAGAGGAAGAAAATATTCCATGGAAGCGAGGACAAAGATTGTGTTTCATCCAGTAGAAGAGGGAAACCAACAGAGACAGGCAAAGATAGGCAACACACGGCCAAGGCAATGGAAAGGAAATATCGTTTGGTAACAGCATTCTGACTTGGTACAAGTACTGTAAGGTTTTTGCAATTAGCAGTGTGTGGATGGATAGAAAAGGCTGTGCTTTTGAAAGGTTAAACGAGAGGGGGAGAAGTAGTCTTAAGTAAGATCTGAAGGGAGATAAAGAGCTGTTTTATCCAGGCTGCACTTGAACTGGGGAACTGGGCATCAGAGAAGCAAGACAGGCTGAGCTCTAGTATGGAGCGGAGTGGCGTATTTGTCACTTAATTAGTCTAAGAGTCCTATATCCCAATGAAATCTTATCCAATTCAGAAGACAGAAAGAAGTAGGGTGTTCATCAGATGTGCTGCTGTAGAGACAGTGTTGAAAAGGAATGTGGGAACAAGTAGACTGAGAGGGAGAAACAGCTGCAGTCTTTTTAGAGATGGAAAGTGCATTCCAGAAGTAACTACAGAGGGGAAAGGACAAAGGAGAAAATTGCAAATCCTAAAACCAAGTTGGACATGGACTAAAACAGGTTTGGGTTAGAAGACAGTAGGACCGTCTTGATTTCTCCTCTGAGGCAAAGTACTTGGTGCTTTCTAAAGCACTACTCTTCATTTTGCAGCACCAATCCTTTTTTCCTCTATGACTACAAACGAAAATAAGCCCTTAAACATATAGTTTAAATTTCTATCCATATTAAGTTATGTTTGTGTCACTTAAGGCTGTAAAAACCTTAGGGCAGGAATAGTGTTATTTGTATTTGCACATTTATTTGTATGGCACCACACACAGAGTTATTACTAAGTGTAATTAGTTGACCTCTGTCTTTAAAAGTTCTTTAGACATATAGGTAAAATGAAGATGCTACCTCAGTCCTTTGTTAATAGACCTAAGCTTTCTTTTACTCTTGGTTTTTTTCTACTTTTATATATCCATTTTCCTTTCACTGTGCTGCTGCAGGAAATTGTCATTACTTTTGCCTACATACAATAGCATTTTTTCTGTTGAGAGGAGAATAAAATTTAGTCTCTCACCCTTGGAACTTCAAGTAAACAGCATAAAAAAAAATCTTGCCAGGAAGATATAGGTATGGAGTATGGTTCTTCCCCTGAAACAGGAAGGGAAAAATAAAAAGATTGCAAAGACTACTGAGCCTTTCAGCACTTTCTTTCAAAGGCAGTTCTGGTGTCCAAAGGAGAAAAATCAACCGAGAATATTAAGAGAGAAAGGGAAGGTGGTGCAAGTGATAATAAATTAGTCAAAATCAACATAGTCACAAATGATTTCACAGAGCAGCACTTAAAAAAAGAATTAAGGAATAGGAGTTCTAATGCAGGCAGTTATATTTTTGGAACTGTAACGTCAAACAAATAGTTCCTTTTACTAGAGGAATTAATGGATCCAGCTTTACAGCATTATATGAGCATTCTGACTTTCAAAAGCCCTCTACTTCTGTACTTGAAATCAGTTTGGGACAAGGAAAGTGAAGCTCTGGAACAAGTTATATAGTCTGCATCATTAGATGTCTTTAAGGAGAGAAAGACTAGATGAATTAGCTTCTAGGTGAATTAGAGTACTGTTGATTCTGTCTTGAGACAAGAGGACAGAACAGATGATCTCTTTTGCAGCTATACACTGCCAGAATTTGAGGGAGCAGAAGAGATAGCATTTAGAAGATAACGTCAAATACTTAACTGATCAAACAAGCACTACTGTATGTACCTCTCCGGCCTTATGATTGGTTGCAGTATCAGAGATGACAGGGTACCCTTTGCAAAAATTCACTCCACGCTCTGGAATAATGTAACGTGTTAGAAAACAGTGACCCACTTGCACCAAATGTAATGCTGTAAAATTCTTTCAGAACTAGATGCAGGAAGTCAAAATTCAAATGTTCTTGATATAAAGGCAATAGTAAGAGAACTATATGGCTAGATAAAACAGAGTTTAAAGCAAAATCATCCCCATTTCTGATTTAAATATGAGTGCTTTCTCTTGTAGTCTTCTTTGACACAGCCTATCAAGTCTAACAGTAGATCTACTAGCAAAAATGCTAGCCAGTAGATGTGCTAGTGTTGGTTAAAGGATAATCTACTGCACTAAAGGTTAAAAAAGAGAGTGTATATTCTAGATGCATTTGAAAAGAGAAAGAACTGGTAAAAAATTCTCTGTAGCATAAAAACAGTCTTTTTAAATGTCCCTTATTAGTCTGTTCAGTTCTTTCTTGTTCAGCTCCAAAATAAAATATTAGCAGATTAAGTATTCTTTCTTTATTATTAATTTCTATTCTTTACCAGAATGTGCATCTTACAAAAGAGTTAAATCTAGAGTAAGAGACAAAGGCTCCCAAGTTAGCCATGCAATCCCTTTGATCGATGGATTGTTTTCAGAGAGATGGCTGAGTTCAAAAATACTAATGTCACAAGAATGCTGGCTTTTATATATAAAATGACCTTGCATATGCAAGGCAGGTTAAATGAGCCTTTGCGCAAGTTCTTGATCAGCGTGCTGGCGCTTCTCTAGAATGTGACCAAGGCAAGTGAACTGGGACCCGTTGTAAAATAATTGCTGTGGGATATACCAATATTCAGCAGCCGCTCTTCACCTTAGCTGCTCAAATACATGATGCTTCTGTAGAGATAATGAGGAAAAAGAAGTTGGAAATTTTCAAGGCATAAAAAGAGTTATCTCCGTGCATTCCAATCTACCACTTTTTGCCTTTCTCTCCTCTTTGAGAAATATGTTTTTGCTTTTACTAATGAATAAGAAGAGAAGATTGCACTGAGCTGTGAATTGCCTATTTCTCTCTTCTTAGTTAAAACACAGCACAGAGAGATGCGAGTACAATTATTAGTGCTGGAGATTGTGAATATCTTTCGAAATGAAGGACATTTGCCAAAAATCTGTCAAACTATAAATGACCTGGGTCTTGCTCAAGAAGCCATTATTAAAAGTAGTGACCCACTAACCTCATTTTTCCAGAAAGAGTGTTGGGCAGTTATGGCAGGACAATCCGAGAGATATATAAAACTTTTAATTCCTTTGGGGGTCAGGCAGTAAGCTTAATTTCAGACGCAGAAGCAATAGAAAATCACCAGTAGTTTAAGCAGGAGGTACTGTTGCCAAATGAACTGTGTATATTTAGACAGCTTTGTGAATGTTCAGCTCTTCCGATTCTTGACTACATTCAGGAACTGCTTAAGATATGCTTTTACTCCAGTGTTTCTTTTGTCTGGGTCCTCCGACACTTCATGCAGTCTACTGGGAAGGAAAATCTCTTTCTTCATTTTGTAAAAGTGAGATTGTACACAGATTATTGGACATGTGCTCTTGGTACTTGAGAACAATTTTCCTTTTAATATAAGCCAAATATTGCAATAGTCGTTGCCTTACAAATATTCATAATAACAATCATTATCAATCTGCTTTCTGTTGCAATAAAATCCTTAAATTGAGCCAGGATCTCAATTTACAGTAATGCCAAACTCAAAAATAGTAGAGGCTTTCCTACCATTTTGAAAAGAGGATGAGAGAGAACAAATTAATCATAGAATCGTGGATGCTGGAAACATATTAAAACATCTAGCCAGTCTCTTTGCCATTCGTTTGCTTTTTATTGTACACCCTGCAGTATTCTGACAGTCGGGTTTTCAAAAGCTGTAGTCTTAAAAGTGATAGGTTACCATTACTTTCTCTTAAGAGTGTATGAGAATCTCACTGATAAAGAGGATTTCAGAAGTTTAGGAAATGAATGCTACTGCAGCAGTGAGAAACTAATGGTTCCAAATATATATAGGAATAAAAAGGGATTTTTTTTTTCTCCAACGATTTTTTGTGTTGAGTCTTCCTCTGAGATGTCTGTGCATATGTCAGTTTATCTATGTCTGTTTTAGAGCTGGAATATGTTCACACTCCTTTAATAATCATCTCCTCACTTTCTGCACAATTTAAAAATTACGTCTGGCTGGAGGATTAAATATGTATTATTGGTAACGTAGTCTTGAAATTTGTTTGACTGTGCATTGTTCTCTAAAGTGCCACGTTTAGCTTTTAACAGGCTTGGGAATATTGTTTATTTTGCCGTATGATGTGTTAGTTGCTAATTCTGCGCTTAAAGACGTGTGGATTCTCTGGGCTCTCACGTGGGGGGAGGAAAGTGTCCTCCTTATGTGAGAAAACTGCCACAGCAGCTGAGGTATCACTTAACACTGGAGGCTCTCCAGGGCCTGAATGTGCCGCACGTATTTGCAATGTATTTTGCTATTAGTATGACCAACATTTATACACAGCACTAATTCAGAGAATAAAGTAAGTGCTAAAACTCAGATTCAGATGCTCTAAATGGCAGCATCTTTATTGCTCTACGCTAGGGGGGAATGAGCAAATAGTTCTGCAGTGGGCAAAGGAGAGCGATGTAGCGCCCTAACCCCAGAGGCAAATTCCTTTCCACCCCATCTGCCATCTCAAATGCCAAGTCCTAGAAATGCCACTGTTTCCAAAGTAGCAGACATTAACCATGTGTGTGAATCTTAGTCATTAGTAAAAATTATTCCAACCCTCTCACCGCCCTTTGTTTGGCTTTCATGAATTGCCAGAGCAAAGAAAAAGGCCAAAGCTGGATGTGAACTGTGTTACTCTGCCACTAACTGATACGTTTCCTAATTTCTACAGTGGAATATAATGAACGGCTTTCAGTAAGATAGGCATTTCATTTCATTCATCTACTGCAAATAATAAAGACATTTGGCAGAGGTAAGGTGTAAGGCTGGATTCTGATCTAGTTTGTTTTGGGACTTGCAGACCCCATATCGTGGTACCCAGCTGAAAGGGAATTGTAAAAAACTTGTATATTGTGGAATAAAATATAAGTTCATGGTAAATAACAATGTGTAACAGATGCTGTCCGCAGACTCCTGGAGCTGAGGGTAGGCAAGGAAAACAGGTAGCTGGCTGGTGGTGTATAGGTCTTCCACTGAAGGAGCATTGTTACCATAAGCAGCTCTCCTCCTTCTCCTCCTCCACCTTCCCTCTCCCTTCCTCATCCTCTTGCTACCCACCAGCACAGGTTTTGAGAAGGCCCTCCTGTTGCTGCTTCTCCCACCAGTAAATGGCAGAAGAAATTATGTATTATTAAGTGCAGAAGTAGGTACGGCTTAGAAATCCGAGCATTGGGGAACATTAGTGCTGCCCTTTGCTTGCCAAAACTTTCCTATCCCCCCTCCTTTGCTGTCAGCTGCTTTCAGACCTTTGTGTGTCTTTTTGTCCAGGCAGGCTGCGTGTTCAGCGGAGTGACTCAGAGCACAGCATCCCTTTGAACCGTGCTCCTGCTCTGGGAAACTCTTTTTTGTTTTTTGTTTCTTTAATTTTATTTTTTTTTAAGTGATAAGGAAATATGTGCTACTTGCAAGTTGCTCCTTTTGGCAAACATGGGATAGCCCTTTTTAGTATGGATTCTGCTCCATATGTGATCATTCCCTTTTTGCCAAACTTCCTTAGATGTGCACCAAATTGCAGAAAGATGAATACCAACTTTGCATAATTTGAACAAGAAAGCCTTGCAGTGCTACTTTTCTGTTTAATTTACAGGGGAAAAAAAATTATGAGATACGTAGGACATAAGTAAGGGCAGAATAGAGCCCTTAATCTTAATTATGCATTCTGCAGTATTATAAATGACTAAAGATTACTTCCAATGTTTGGTATAATCTTACAGTGTGCAGATGTGGTTCTCTTTGGTATATGCCATCTTTACTGAACTCACAATTTCCATAATGCTGTCACATTCTGCATGGGAAGCAGATTTACAGATAGGTAATCCATGTAAGGTATTTTAAAGACAGCTTATTAAAGGATTGAGGCCTGCTGTTAAATTACATATGCTTTCAATTGCTATGAGGAGCAAACAGTATCAAGAAGTACAATAATTTAGCTACAGCTGGAGAAAGGCCTATTTAAAGTTTTGATGACAGATCCTTTAAACTTTTCCTTTAAGTTCTTTTCTGCTTTATATCTTCTCCTGCGTGGTACGGTATTTTCCTTTATACAATGTAATTTCACCAGCAGGTCGGCTGTACACGCGCTAAGAAACTGAAATGCATTCCTAAACTGATAGATAGAGTTTACAAAATGACTGTGGGCGCCGGGCTCCACGCTTGATGGCATTATCTAAACACCTGACAGCGAGGATGGAGTCTTTGCAGTTTAGCATTGCTAATTATTAATGGCTCAAATTGTGTTGGGCACCGTCGCCGTGCCGCTTTCTCCACCGCCGCCGCCGTGAGCTCTGCCGCATTGTGCGCCGGGCGGGATGTTGTTGAGCATATTGGCTAGTGCCCCCATCTGTTTCTAAAACACAAGGCAATGTGTCACTTACGTGCTGTCTGCTCCCGTTACCCTTTACAGAAGGAGGTACAAGAGATTGCGTTTCCAAACAGATGAGCTCCGTCCCCTCTCTTTAACCAGAATAAGAAGGCGATGACCGTAGTTTAGAGCCATTCCTTAAATCCGGGGGCTGGGAAGGGGGGGGAAATGTTTAGGGGGTTTTCCCTAAAGTAACAAAATAAATGAGAATATAGTGATGATATTTGGAGCTAACTTCAAGTGTCGCACTGCACGATGCAAAAAGGGGCACATTATGCAGACGTGAGACTACAAAGCCCGAGAAGGAACGTGTTAAGCAATCATTTTATAACGATGAGTCTGGCCGTGCGTTTGCATGTGAACATCATTACAATCTGAAAAAGAGAAAATGTTATTATGCCATGTATCTTTGAGCCATTATTGGAATTAGGTTACAAAGCTTCAGCTGCAAGGTTATTTGAATCTACTGCTTGTTGTTAATTTCATGCTTTCTATTTAGTATTTTTTTTTCTTATTAGGTATGAACTAGTACTCTATGAAAAGGAAATAATTTTTAAAAATGTGTCTATAACCTTCCACCACAGGCATAAGTATACTTTTTAATCATATATATTTTAAAATCACAGTAGTTTGTGGGAAAAGCTATAAGGCTCTGAAAGGACAAAATAGTAAAATAGTAAGAAAAAAACAAGCCCCCAAGAAAAAGCCTCTGAGAGTTAAAATACAAGCTTTTTAAACTCATGTTTGTTTTTTCTTTAACATTGCTATGTAAACTAATGTAGCAGAAACATGAACAATACCGAATCTAAATTTGGCAAAAAAAATGTTCTCCTGCAAAGGACGATCTGAACATCTTTCCACATAAATATGTTATGGCTTGCCTTTTTTTTAATTTTTGCTTTTTTAATAATGAAAGATGGTATTTTTATTTTTAAATATTTATAGTGTAAATTACCCACATGGTATTTGCATCCTCCTCTAATAAATCTGTTTTTACATAAGTTGTAGAGGTTAATGGATAGATTTTTGAATTGCGTTAGATTTCTTTAATAAATGGATATGGAAGACAAGACCTTATTAAATAGATTTTTGTCTGTGAAATCTGTCTTCTTCAAATAATTTCATAAGTCAAAAATGCAAAACACAAACTTTGCTTAATCATGTTTTTAAACATATATCACTATAAATATTAGTATATTTTAATTACAGAAAATTAATTTGTTACCAATCAGTAGCAAAGTTCTGTACAGTATCTGAAACTGTTCTTTTTATTCAAGTATTTAAACTGGAACATACTTCTCATAAGGGAAAAATGCTATTGATAGCTCTAAATATGAACTTTGAATTAATGTAATGTCAATATTATCAAATATTGATATATCAACCTTAGACTGCAAATGTATTATCAAGTCACAAATAATTAAAGTAGTTAAAAATTAAACTGAAGAATTAAAAGACGATGCTTAAATAAACAAAAATACTCCAGTAGAAAATATTGCTGATAGGCTGTATAGATCTCATTGCAATGTTTCTGCTGTTACCATGTCTTAATGTGTTTTTTTGTTTATGGGAAAAATTGTTTAAGACAGCAAGAATCTCGGGTCTTCTCTTTTTTATGAAGGTCAAACTAAATTCAGAATTATAACTGAAAAATGAAATGTAAATACCTAGATCTTTGATAACAAAGTAATTAAAATGTATGGTTTTGCCTACTGTGTATAATAAGGGCTTATATTTGATCAACCATAAAAGTTATTTAATCATTTTAACCTTGGAATACTACCCCACAAAAAACTACTTAATGGAAGTTAGCTGAGAAGCATTAGAGTATCACAACATCAAGAAGGCTGAGCGAGAGGGCACTGAAAATTCAAGCACAGCTTATTTCTGCCATAATACTATAGCAGGTTGCATGGCAACCAGTGGCTGTGGATTTTGAAGTTACTTTATCCTTATTCAATGAGCAAAGACTTAGCCTGTATTTATTTTGGTAATTTCTAGAATTAATCAGGTATTTAAGGCCCACTGTAGCATAAACTTGCTGTGATTTTGCGATCGGCAAATGAGTGTTTACAAGTGTGGTTGGGAGAACATCTGGAAGAAGAGAGCTCGACTGTTCCTCCTGATGTTGCAGACAGTAGGTATTAGGCAAGCACTCGGATCAGCAGCCAGTTTTGAGCAGGACTGTGGCTTGCAAGCACATCCTTGTGATTTAGGTTAGTCATTTTAGGTAGACCCTGGAGTTTTCAAAAAACCTGTCATATTTCATTTTAATGTTTCCATTAAAGAACAACGCTAAGGGAATTTTAACGTTTTTCAGCTGAGTAAAAGCTGTAATCATAAGGCAAAGCCACAAGCACAAGTAGCATGGCACCCTTGTGTGCATGTGTTACTTTGGAGAATACGTTAATATAGAAGTCTCAAAAAATGTTTTAAAGTATTATTTAATTTCCATTACTGTCTTTAAAGTATAAAGGCAACTCTTTCAGTATCCTGTTGTTTAATATGTCCAGAATTTGGCCAAGTTTCTCAATATCCATAGATTTTACTGAAACTGGAGTAAATCAGGAGCACTCAGAATTACACAGGGACAAAATGCACATAATGATACTTGTAATGAATGAGAGGTGTGAACTGGTGCCTCATTTAATGAGTGCTTTTTAAAAATGCATTTTTCTAGAGGATATGAAAAATCTGTAGAATATTTCCAGGTTTGAGAAGCAGTGTATATTCTTGTAGTGAAAGTTACCATCATAATGCTTATACATATAGGGGTAGGATTATGATACGAGTGTTCTCTTCGTGTGTTTCAGTTCCTAACTTTTCAACTGTTATGCAAAGTACACATTAGAAACGTTATCACACACACAGCATGAAAGGCGTCATTAAATCAGGACAGGCTTTCACAACCCTGACTTACATCGTGCACCCCACCAGCCTAGCTCTGAAGAACCTTTTTTCACTTGTTCATTAACTTAATGGATTTATGTGACAGCTGTATCATTCTATTTTAAAACGTATTTCCAAAAGTGACATTGGATCAAGTTCAGAAAACCCCAGTAAGAAGCCCACGGTGCTCCTTAGGTGGAAGTGGACCCCCAGCCAGTCGAGCATTGCTGACTTTGGGAATGCTGTGACTCCAAGCCAGGCCACTGAAACACACAGTTGCACAACTGCGTACATCTAGGTGCCTTTTCTCAGAGGCTTCCTCATTACCCAGCTACTGCTTATGTCCAGAAAAAATGCATCCATAGCATCCGTGCTCCTGGATTTACTAGGTGTGTGCTGGCCATTCCTAACTTAACAGGACAGAAATCAGTTCAGTTAAAATTAGAGCTGAGATGGGTAGTGAATGAGCTGCCGTTTGTTGCATAGGTGGCCTGGAGGTTATAGCGTGTTGGTGTGCAGCAGCAAGAGGGGGTCCATGGATGTCTGCTTTCAAGCAAAGTGTGGCAGTTTAGGTCTCGCTATGCTTGATGGCGCATAAGAAACTCCCTGACGATCTTCTCAATGAAATAAAGTAATCACTCCTTGCAGTAAAGCTACAGTGAAGTTATTTTAAAAATGCATGATTTATTTTGTCAAAATCTTCACTAGCAAGCTAGTACTTCTGGGAGCTGTGAATGTTGTTCAAAATATATATATTATAGCCTTAGTGATGACAGTTAAAAAGTTATTACTACCAAAATACTTTATGTCGACAATAAGCTACTGCAATTTAAGAAAAATGAAACATTTTCCCCTGAGCCAGTTGTGCTTTCTTTGAACATAATGGGAAATAGAACTGTTAAACGTTTTGGGTTGGAACAGTTGGTGCTGTTTCAATATTTGTGTTTCATACTTTCCAGAAATTAGTGAATTTTAGTGACCTCATTTCTGGTCACCGTTTTTAAAATGGCAAGCTTATTACTAAAAAGCAGTAGTATCAGGAAAGTCATCTGCAGTTCCATAGTGTTTTGTACTAGTAGTGAAACTAAGAGATCTGTACGGAGCAAGTAATTGTGGCAATAAGGGGCTCCTGGCTTTTCCAGCTTCTGTCCTAGCTGACAAGAAAGCTGACCTGTGCCATTGTCTCCTCTCGATCTTCTCTCGGGGCGGTACATTAAATCATACCAGTCTGAGCAATCAACCACAATGTAGCTACCACTTGTCAGCTGGACCATTATGATTTATCCTTCCTTAGGCATTGGGTAAAATGTATTAACATAAACCTCAAATGCTGTTCCGGTACAAACATAGGAAGGGAATCCAAGAGCTGGCTCGAGTGTCGGTGCAGAGGAAGCAAGGACTTTGCATCTTCTGGTCCTTTCTTCATTTATGCAAGCGATGGCTGCAGCGGGAAGCTAATAAAACTGGCGGTGATCAAAGCAGTGCTGTACCTCACCTGCAGCCTTGTTGTAGCTACACTGTGGACAAAATGGTAGAAATCATTTATCAGAGATGTGGATGGATGAATTTTAAATAGGACTTTGAACCAGCTGTTGTTACTGCTTTTATTTCTGTATGTATTTTAGGCTTAGTGGCTACATGAGAATTGTAGTTCTGAATTGCCCTTGACATTGGCCCTCCACATGCTGTGGAGATGGACAATCTGATTATAACACTTAACAGGGTACTTATGCCTCACTTTTTTAAAACAGAGAAAATTGAACATTCAGTGATGCTCCAGGCCAGAAATTACTGTCCGAGTAAACTGCAAATACTTATGAATGAGGAATAATAGATTTGAGGAATAATAGATTTGTCAGGGCTATGACCTATATCAATAACTGGGAAAAGAAACAATGTTAAGATGTCAGAAAGGAGTCAAGGCATGGGGCTTGTTTTCACTGAAACCCTTGGCAGCCGTGAAAACATGAAGGTAATTCTTTTTACTTCAGAGTCCACAAATGAGACTCTGGGAGCACAGACAGTCAGGAGTAGACTTGTGGCTCCATTTCTCCCTAAATAATTTGCACTCTCTGCAAAGAAAGCAGTCATATATATTTATAATATTGGAACCTGGGATTAAAATGTAAAGCCTATAGCAAAACTCCCATTTGCAGAACAGAGCTTTGTCAATTACCTCTTCTCTTTCCTGACAGCAATGACTGCTTTTGCAGAGCACCCTCCACGTGCCCTATCCCTTTGCATGACAAACACATTGGACACAAATGTGTTAGCTACGTTTTTGCCACACTATCCAAGGAAATTTTCAGGATATTGTCCAGTTACAAAAATTCTACTAATTATCGAGTATTCATTTAGAGTTTTAAAACTCAAAAATATGGCTACTTGGGCAAAATGTCAGTGGTGAGTAGATCTTTTATCAGCTAAGCGCATACCTCCTCTCAAAAATAGCCATAGAACCAAAAATATAAATGTTTTCCTTCCTTCACGTTTTTCTCTTCCAGGGTTGCCTGTATTGACTGTATCAGAGCACACAGGGACTAGCAGTACAAGTGTAAATTGTCATCTAAGTCTTTTTCTTCTGCCTAACACTGGGAAAGGTTATGTCCTGAAATAACACATTTAGCAAATGATGAGCCCTGTAAGACAGGACCAGGGCTGGAAGGATTGCAGACAAAATGTGCTCATAGCTAGAAAGAGAGTCGCACAGATTGAAGACTAAACCCCAGTGCTTCCTGTCCCTGAGAGTTTTTATATTGACACCTCTGAGATTATAAAGAATAATTTTGCAGCCAAATGCTCTGCTGATTTACATTCCTGGAAAATCCACCGATTTATGGAAGGTTAATATAAACATCATGGTTTATTCTTGGTTTTAAGGGTCTGAACTGCAGTAAGGTACATCAAGCACCCTTTCTAGTTTGCACTGTATTTTGTCTTATACGGCTCTGGCTGCTCTAACCTCTGTGTACCTCAGCCTTTCTGACGTGTCTGTCTTCACAGCCACCCTGTGCAATGTGGGCTATACTGCACCATTTTACACTTGAAGTATTGAGATCCAGAGAAAATAAAGATGAGAAATGTAAAGGTGTTTTAAGCCTGTACGGTCAGGTATGTTCCTAACAGAAACCTCTAGGTTTTCTAGCAGCCCAGCTTTCAAAAATGTCCACAAAAGGTGGGAACTTGCATGTGTGTGAAAATTCAGCCCAGCACTGAGGGGTCTGGGATTTGAAAATCTGACCTGGCACGATTTGGGCGAGGTCATACAAAGCAACAGCAGCACAAAAGGGAACTGATCCATTTCTCTGAAAGCATTGGCTTATAGATAACCCTTAGAATAGCTTTCCTTTTTTTATTTTTAATTCTTTTTTTTTTTTTTTTTTAATTTAGGATATGTGGTAAATATATTCTGACATCTTAGGAAGTAATTTTTGCTTTGATTCCTTCCTGCTTAACTTTCAATGTGAATCATTCAACGCGTATTCTAATTCCACTGGATCAAGTATGACTTTTCATTCGTTTCATAGGCATATCTCTCCTCTAAAAACAATAAAGCTATACAAGAGTAAAAGGGAGATGCTAGAGGGAGGGTTAAGTTCTTTAAATTACAAATTGGCAATGGTTGCACACTGAGACACATCACAGTCCCCATGTACTAATTGGATGGCACTTAAAAAAATATGAGAAAAGTATGTGAAACTCCAGGTCTTCCAGTTTAAGCATCGTCCTAGTTTTATACTGATATCAATGACCACAGGATGGGTAGGGTTTTTTTTTTTCCCTTTTTTCCCCCACTGTGGTGAAAGTAAGATGCCCAAAGGGAAGCAGAATTAATTAAAGTTTCTGATGAATATTGGACCACTACTGGCATTTGCCTCAGGATCAACAGGTAGGTTCTTAACTTTGTGAGGGAAAACATTATTGAAGAAGGTTGCATTTCTTGCGCAGATCAAGTTGTGCTTTTAAAAAATAAAAGAAGTCAGTTGGTGGTCTTGCTTTTAATTATCGAGGCTGTGAGAATTCGAATGACATATTTGCCTCATTTACTTAGAAGATATTCTTGTATTTATTAAATCATTTGAAGAACATCTGTAACACTTTGATAAGATTTTCTTTCTCATCACGGGAAGCAGGCTGCATTTCAATACCAGGAAGTACTAGTATTACGAAGTGTTTCCTAGTCCATTTACAGGAGAACAGTAATATGTAGAAATAAAATTCACCAGAATTAAGAAATGTTCCCTTTCTTAACAATTGGGCATAGATAGTATTATAGCATGGGATTAAAGGAGCCAGTCCCAATTATAGATTATTATTTAGCCTTTCCCTCTATCACTGCTAGATTACAAGTTACCTGTTTCTTAACATTTTTTTTGCCCAGGATTTCCCTCACAAAAGCAAAAGCCCGTATTGTCTTCTGCAGAAACAGTGCAGTATAGATGCCAATGAAGAAGTAGAGCATTTTTAACACCAGCTGTTAAATGACTTAAAAAAAAAAAAAATCCAGCTGCTATAGTGACTCTGTCTTTCTGTACTGTTCATGGGTCAAATAAAAATATTTCAACATAAATAGAAACAGCCTATGTGCTCTAGATCACTCAAAATTCATTTTTAAACAACTTGAAATTTCATTTCATTGAAGCTTTATGGCTTTTGCCTGTTGCGAGCACCTCCTTTAGGTGTAGAGGGCAAAGGTCCAGTGTCTCCAACTGGTTTTACATATGACTGAGGTTTAAAAATCAACGTTCATGGGAACCAGACAAAATCAGAAAGTCCATAATATCAGACAGAGCAGAGGGACTATGCATACACTTCTGTTTACTGTAGGAATCCAAAAGTTGAACTGGAATTTCTAATGAGGTTTTACATGAAGTCTGCTTTCTAAAATTCAGAGTACCAGGGCAAATCTCACAGTGAAAGGTTGAATCATACATGACATGATATTATGCTGGAAAAGGCAGATGTGACATAGTAATTTCAGCAGGAATTTAGTTATTCAAATATGTGTGAGCATGTGCAAACTTTTATATGCAAATACATATGCATAAATATGTGTATAGGTGCATGCAAATATCAATATTGTCTCTGTGTATATAAAAACACTATTTAGTTATCTGCAGTTGTATGTTCACAGGTATAAGTACCTGCATATAAATCTGGCCTTTCTCACTTCAAAAAGCGTATTAACTACATAAATAATATTTCTCTACATTTCAGAGATAATTTTAAGAAACTTTACTGTAAAGTACTAAGTGCCTTAACTCCTCCTTAATTTTAGTCAGTGGTTTGTCTCTCTCCTGAATTGTTGAAAATTAGATATATATATATAATAGGGAATGTATTTTTTGTTCATATTAACATTTTATCTTAAAAAAAAAAACATACAAAACTAGCATGTTTACTATGAAGGAGCTAATATAATGTGATTTTTTTCAGCCCTTTGTTATGCTTTTTCAGATCATTTGGTTGATGCCTAGTTGCTTCACCAGTTAAATACTAGTCCAACAGTTGAAACCAAATTACCTAAAAAGTAAAAAGGGTGTATTAATGCTAAATCTCTAACGGTTATACAAGAAAGTCAGCAACAAAATCCCTCTAGTCAGTACAGAGAAGGGGCAGGGCCAATGT
The DNA here is from genome assembly GCF_964106895.1 of Numenius arquata. Classification (NCBI taxonomy): domain Eukaryota; kingdom Metazoa; phylum Chordata; class Aves; order Charadriiformes; family Scolopacidae; genus Numenius; species Numenius arquata. The sequence goes on from NC_133578.1 coordinate 57,757,200, forward strand.
GTTATTGCTAGACAAAAAGGCACTGTTAGATAGTCCATCTCCATAAAACACTGGAGTATTTCAAGAGCTACTTACATCTATGGGTAATCTGTAGGATACCAGTGAATACTCGGATGT